>NC_092794.1:9640044-9940044 GCF_918797505.1 Bemisia tabaci | reverse complement strand
TTATTAATCACGTTTGTGTATCATTTCTCCTTTCCCCTTGATTTCGGCCTCGCACTTCGTCTCTTCGATTTTTTCGCAGCGATCGTCTCACGACCAGCTTTGCTCACGCATTAATTGCAGCTTTTATCATTGAATTCCATTTGAATCCACACACTGAAAGAAAAAAAAATTACGGGCTGTATATAGAAATACCGTCCGTTCCGGGTTCAGAGGCCGAAAATTCCGGGTGGTGTCCGTAGTTTCGACTGCTCCGGGTGCCGCGCCCGGAACTTTCGGCATCTGAACCCGGAACGCGGACGGTATGTCTGTATAGCCCGTAAGTACGCCGGGGTTTGTGTTTCAGTGCAATTTTGGCGCAGTGCATTCCGGATGCAATCCATGTATCTCAAATTTCAAGGGAGCATAATTTTGGCGTAATAAAAATGTCACCCCCTGGATCATTTATTTTAGAAGTTTTACACGAAAAATTAATGCAAGTAAGCTAAATCAATCATAAATCTCCAGAGCGTGTATACAGCTAAAAAAAGTTCGGTCTTGTGCGAATCTTAAGTGCTTTGTTCTACGTAGCACGCAGTATTTGCTTCATGTAACCGCACTCTTGGTTCTAGGAACTGTATTTCCGGTCCATGCATCCGACCTTTTTACATAATGCAGCGGGTCGATTATTGAAACTGATGGACAAAGCTATAGATAAAGAAGACATAGGAAGCATGGAGCGATCCTATTGGTTGACATGGTTGGTTCTCATAGACTAAGGGAGAAAATGATGGACTTACTGTCGGGTCTTCAGTGGGTTGCCGTTAGTTAGTCTATTACCTACCTCCTATGTCCATTGCCACCACCTGCTTCCACCAATAGGATCCCTCCAAATCCCTTTTGTCGTCTTTCTCTATAGCTTTGTCTATAAGTTTCAATAATCGGCCCGCTAGTTTGTATGAAAAGGTTGGTTACATGAATCAAGGATGCAAGTTCAAAACCACGTATCCCCACACCGCGCGTCGCGTTTCAAAATTTCCGCTCCTGTTTTATTTTCAAAGAGAAGCCAAACCAACATGACATTTTTACAGAATATTCTTCGCGTAGAGTTCACCAAAGTTTTCAAGAAGTTACGTTTAGAAGTTTTCGATGCGAAAAATGAAGTATGACAGGAAGTCTGCAACGTCGCAAAGCGAGATACGCAATTCTGCAGTTTCACCATCGATATTTCTTACACAGATTGTCAAGTCAAAGCTGTATCTCACACTTAGAAAACAACTCCTGTCCTGGAAGCCGTACTTACGGGCTATATAGACATAACGTTCGCGTTCCGGGCTCAGAGGCCGAAACTTCCGGGCGTAGGACCTGGAGCAATCGAAGCTACGGCTCCAGCACCCGGAATTTTCGGCCTCTGAGCCCGGAACGGACGGTATGTCTATATAGCTCGTAAGTTTTTCTCAGTGCAGTCTTTCCCGATGATCGTGATTTTTGGGCGGTTTTCTGTGAGAAATATTTCTTCGTTTTCCTGTAACTGAAGCTTGCAACAGGCCCATTTTAGTCAAAAGTCAGAGGATATTCGACGAGCTTCACCCTCGTTTCGGCGATTTGCAAAATACCCACTCTCGGGACAAAGCGACGAGATCCAAGTCGGGTTGGAGAGGACATAAATAATAAGCCGGTTAACGATAAACGAATAAATTACCGTCTCACAATCGCAGAGCTTTTTCTATCGGAGCTCGTAAGTCATTTCAGCCCGCACCGCCGTCTCCAAATCGGCGAGCAACGATCGGATTTTGCGCGTGCATCGATGACGGAGCCCGGCAAGTTTGGCGCCGCGCCCTCCGCATAAACTCGCGGAATGCTTTAATGAATTCGGATCCAGCTAGAAATTCGAAGCGATATCTACGGAGCGGAGGAGAGGATCGGATTGAAAGGTGGAGGAATTGGGGGGGAAATTTTCGGCTCCAGATCCTGGATTCCAGAAACGAGGATCGGTCTTAAAAATCTTGGGATAGAACAGTCCTCCCATTTCATTGAATCGGACGTGCGAAATCCGGGTACTGTCCATTTACTTCCGATTTCCAAAGTTCCTTGGAGAAAAAAAACACATTGAAGCTTGATACGACCTAGAAGCTATGAAAGACTCGATTGACAAGAAAAAGTACTCTTGACACAATCGGATTTTTGCTTGAATCAAACGAAATCCGCTAATAAGAGTCTAGGTTATGAATTCAAGCTAGACTTATGATTGAAACAAGAGTACATTAGCGTTTTCGCACGTCCGATTACGAACCTGGACCAAGATCCGGGGTTCTGAATTAATTTCCGATTTCCCAGTGTTACGTGAAAATTTCCGAAATACGTCTGGACTAAGTTGCGAAGATCGTCAAATTTGATGAAAAAGTAATAAAATTTGATCAAATATTGGGTCAAAATGACCAGAAACTCTGAAATTCCGGAAAAAGTTCCGAAAACAGCTGAAAATTCCGGCAAATGCAGGGAGCTGCAACAAATTTGGGAAGAACTCTGCAAGCCGGCCAACGGGCTGATTATCGACATCGATAGAAAAAACGATAGACAGACAAGACATAGGGCAAATGAAGCGATCCCATTAGTGAAAGCGGGTGGTTACAATGGACATAGGTGGTATGTAATAGACTAACTAACGGCAATCGACAAGAGACCTTTAGTCAGTCCGTCATTTCCCCCTTAGTCTGTAACAACTACCCGTTTCAACCAATAGGATCGCTGCATACTCCCCATGTCTTCTTTGTCTATCTCTATGTCTATCAATTTGAATAATCAGCCCGCAGGTTGGCCCAGTGGCCAGCGTGTCTGACTCTAAGCTGAAGGGCCTCCACGGGGCCCATTGCCTACACTGGAAAAAAACACATTGGATCTAGAGTCCAGACTCTTAAAAACATCGACAAGAAAAAGTACTCTTGATTCAATCAGAATCTAGCTTAAATCAAGAACCAAGCCTCTTAATTTAAGCGGATTTCCTTTAGATTGAAGCAAAAATTTGATTAAATCAAGATTATTTTTTCCTGTCAATGTTTTCAAGAGTCTGGACTCTAGATCCAATGTGTTTTTTTTCCAGTGTACCAACCGACTGCACTGCGTTTGGCGCAATGCGAGAAGTATTCATGCAGTCTTGTAGGCGCTGATATGGGCTGTGCGCCGACCGCACTGTTTGGCGCAATGCGTGAGGTATTCCTTCAGTCTTGCAGGCGCTAATGTACGTTCAACGCCGGCTGCATACTGTTTTGATTCTAAGCGGATTTCGTTTTGATTCAAGCAAAAATCCGATTGAAACAAGAGTATTTTTTCTTGTCAATGTTTTCAAGAGTCTGGACTCTAGATCCAAGTCGTTTTTTTTTCCCAGTGTATACTATCTCTGTTTAAGCGCTCTGCTTTTCATTTTCCGCGAGTGTAATTGGCAACATCTCCGGGCGCTAAGTTTCATCTTACGGTCAAGCTGTGCGCTGGGCGAAGGGCGCAGGGTGCCGAGGGGGTCAAGGGGGCGAGAGGGCTGCGCAGCTTGCCTGAGGCCGCACGGCACGGGTGCACAGGCAAAGGCGCCCAACAAAGGGACTCGGGCTCTTAATATTAAAATAAAACAAAGCTTTTCCAACGGAATAAACAAAAGAAAAACGGACCGGGCGGACGGAGCCGGGCAGTAACGAGATTGAAACAAAAGGGGACATAATTTCGCGTGAGACGCTTTGGCGCTCCAAGACCCCCCTCCCCCTCCACCCTGCACTTCGATGCAATGCCCGCCTGAAAGGGTTGAACCTCTGACCTGTCGAATTCCCGTAGACTGTCCGAAATTGAGTACTGGGAATTCAGAACGCCAACGTTAATGGGTCAGTTGCGCTGGTCGCAGAATAGTATTGATACTCGATTTTTGAAGATAGGGTAAAATTAAGAAGATCTGTTCAAACAGCAACTTTCTACGTTCAATATTAGCAGAGTTATCGCCCTTTGAAAAATCGGGTTTTCAACGTCAACCACCGCAGTAATTACACCCTTGGTTTCTTCCATCTTGCCTCCATCCGAGTTGCACGTTAAAAACCAGTGAAAATATGCATCACACCGACTGATGAAAGCAAGGTGGAAGAAATCGGGGGTGTCACTTGTCACTACCGCGGTGGATGACGTCAAAAACTCAAATTTTCCAGGGGCAAGCAAAAATCCGATTGAATCAAGAGTATTTTTTCTTGTCAATGTTTTCAAGAGTCTGGACTCTAGATCCAATGTGTTTTTTTCCAGTGTTTGGTGTGAGGGCTGAAATGCACCACTTTGTGAACGATTCGAAGTGCACTGACTCCGGCAGTTCGCAAAGCAGATACGTAAGTGCAGGACCGTAGACCCAGCGACATCCTGTGGATAATCAGAGTCAACCTTTCTTTTCGTCTCCGCTCCCTGCCACCTCCTACCGTTCTCATCTCTTTAGCTGCCCCTCCCATGTAGTTGTGCGGACATAAAATTAGAGATGATTATTAGCGACTTAGCCGGTCTAATGAAATCACACATAAATTAAGCGAGAGCACTCCGTTTTCGTAACTAGGGTAATAAAGGTCACGGAGTCAATTGGAATTATGATCCGGGAGGTAAAAATAATGTATCATTATGTAATTATACATTTTTCCGACGGCCTATTATTCACGTTTGCTTTTAATTAATGTGCCCCTGCCTTGCGCCGTTCCGGGTGGCGCGGGCGCAGCGGCGGCGGCCGCGCATCGTGGCTCATCCATTGTTGAGAGTCAGAGGAGAAAATGCTTTTTTTCTTGAGCACGATAGGATACGAAAGGCAGTGGCGTAACGTGTTTTGCTATACAATTGATCTACCGTTTAAACCTATGGAAAAGGATCCATAAACTGGGTTTCGGGGGTTGCTGTATAGACATGCCGTCTGTTCCGGGCTCAGAGGCCTAAAGTTCCGGATGCTAGAGTTATAGCTTCGACTGCTACGCCCAGATCATTCGGCCGCCTCTGAGCCCGAAATTCGGACGGCATGTCTATACACGTATAGCCCGCAAGTGGCGTAAGTACGACTTCCACGGAGTTTTTTTTTCAGTGTGTTTCAATTTTAATTGGAATTGTACCATCCTCAAAGAATTCTTTAATTGTGATTTATCACAGAGGGAAAAATGAATTTGAAGACACATGTCTTCAAAGTCATGTTTTCACCGCCATTGATTTCAAATTTCAAAAAATCCGATTTTTTCTCGTTCAAAAATTTTCCATACCGATTTTCTGAGCTTACCGTTCATAAAATACGTATAACGTTTCAGGCGAGGAGGGAGGTGAATAAGAGCGTTTCGCCATTTTTTTTTTTTTTTTTTTTTTTTTTTTTACGTGTTTAAGGATTTACGCACGTCACAAAAGCGTCACGAAGGAGGGTGTCGAAAAATCTGAAATTTAGCGTTACGTATTTCATTAACAGTTCCTTAATTCGAACTCAAGCTTATTCAAAGTCCAAGCAAATGAACTCCTTTCCCTTTTAAATTTCAAACTATCGAAAGACGGATGAATTGCATTTGAAATCATGCCGTTACGATCCGAAACGGAAGAGGCGCATAATACGTAAAGTAAACGCCCCGGCTTGTCCCGCAGCCGGTGTCCTAAACAGCTACTAATTGGTCCGTCGGGAGAGCGGGTGCTTTTGGCGATTATTCTTACGGGACCCTTGATCCCTCCGAGGAGAGGGGGTCCGGGGCTCCCAGAGGTCACCGGTGTGTCCGTCCGGAGTCGGCGCTGCTGCGGTCACTTCCGCGCGCTCCCGCGGCTCCTATGCAAGAACCACGTAACTCCTTCATAAACCTTGGGTAAGGTCTGCGGTTTTTGCTCAGCACACCGAGCGATCCTCTCGTAATTCGCTTTCCAATTAATATGTAAATCGAGCGCGCGCGCGCGCGGTGGCCGCTGCCGCCATTTTTCTTGTAAAATCCGCTCGATTTCCATAGCTACTATAGGGTGTATCAGGGTTCAATCCGAAGGGCACTCCTTGGGATTGAAATGCAACTTTATTGTGCGACTTTGAGCTTCGGCCCAAAATCAAATGGATTGCATTTTGCAAAAAGGAACCGAGAGCATTGCAATGTTGCTAAGATTCTGCTACTTTTTTCGTCTTAAAAGAAAACCTGATCATCTGTGAACAATTTCTGTTTTACACCTTATAAACTATAAATTTAAGACAAAAATTACCATGTAAATTTCATAATTTTGCATGGTTATAGTAATATTATTGCAAAGGACGAAGTTGCACAATTTTAGCAACATTGCAATGCTCTTTGTTTCTTTTTGCAAAATGCAATTCAAATATCCTTGAGCCACAGGGGCACAAACTTGGTAGTAGACGACTTTTAATAGTGACTATCTTATTTTTGAGAATGTGATCACTAAACGGGGAACGAAATCAAAGACCGTGCTACCTTATCGATTTTTTTCAAAAAATAAAATGACTGTATTTAACATTTGGCTCATTAGTGGAAAATCAATGTTTTTCGAGTGTAGAAAGTCAAATTTTAAGCTAAAAAAATTTGAATCCCACTTTAACCAAATCAAGGGCACTGAACCAAAATCGGTATATTTTGTGATGGAATAGTTTTCTCTTCGCATTGAATTATTCTTGAAAAGTTCTCAAGGTTGTAAATGGTTTAAAATAGGAGAAACATTATTTCAATCAGAACACTGATTATTTGACCGCATGGAAAACATAATTTTTAGTGACCAATTTTTCCATTTTTTTTTTTTCAATTCTTTTTCCTAAGTCAGTTTTAATTGATCCGGAGTCGACAATTCGAAGTGATACATTCAAATATCATGCACAGATATTAATTTCTAATCCCAAGTCAATTTTGAAAATTCTCAATTGGTGAAAATGGTCTGTTGATGCCTCGCGTCAAACAAATTAGCGTAGCCAAACTGCTCTTATTCTAAACACATCTCAATGCCCAGTCACGTTATTTAAAGAAAAAGCCGGACAAAATGCGCGTGGGACACGATGAGAAAGTGATATTAGCTCGCTGATTCCATGGATAGAGCGAAAGAACATGGCCAAACTGCTGCAAGCAACTATTACTGCTCCCGAGTCGCGCACATAGCCTACCCAAAAATGAATGGTCAGAATGAGCGCGAAACAACGCAAGGCAAATAATTTCAAGCCACCAATAATCGAGAAATTCAGGCAACGTGCAATCAGTTGCAAGGCGTGAATGGTTGATCATCGATATCTCCCTATTTGAAGCCATGGTGAAAAATCGACCATTAAGATGTTCTTTGCGAACGCCCTGTTTATCGATCCTTTTTCATAGGTTTAAATGCAGATTGATCAATATATCGCAAAGCACGCCACGCCGCGCCACTGCGTGTAATATGAAACGCATCACACTCAGGGAGCTATGAACAGACGGGAGGACTGAAAGAAAGTTCCGTCGCGTAGTTTCGCACTCAGAGTGATTACTGATTGGATTTATACCAAAGTTATTTTACCTTACACCGAAAAGGACGTATATAAACTGTATGAATAAAGTGGTGAAATGATATAACAGATTTTTAATCGTGCACCGCTCAGTAAGGTTTGATTTTAGGTTTTGATGTTCACTGGAATACAAGAGAATTAACCATAATCAAATTCTTAAAATCAAGGAAAATGGAGCATTTGCACGACTATTTTTTATTGCTGTATTAGAGCGTGCTTACTGAGCTGAGTTCGCAGTATTTTTCAAAATTTTCTTCTCCTTGAGGAAATCGTCGATAGGGGGCCTTGTCATGTCACTTGGAGGAATCTCCCATTTAAACACGTGTATTTTAGCAAATTCGGTTATTTCGTCGTATATCCCCTCCAATAATCGTCCAACTCGAAGAAACCAAGGATATTCTCTCTCGTAGTACATTCAACTTACATGAAAGTCACAAAATTTCAGACACCCATAAATTCTCCATTGAGGGGAAAAACAATCAATAAAATGAATATATAAATGACTGAAACCGCGTAAAGAACCCTAGAAAATTGTTAATTATGAAATAAGGATGCAACCTTAGGTTTTGATGGTTCAGAGGATAAAAATCCTCATTTTCAGACAAAGTGTTTCTGCGGATCTGGGTGTTTCTTTCGAAATTTTAAAACCAACCAATGCGACTCCAAAAAAAAAAAAGTAATTTGAAGAAATCTCCTCCAAACTCATCGAAGTTACTTCCGAGGCACCCTGTATAGTCCGGAAAAATCAGACGACTCCCGACTGAAACGGTAACGTTGCTCCGGCGCCGGCCGCGCGGGTCCGGCCGGGTCCAGCCCGCTACTACGCGAGTCAAAAACCGCATATCCACCTACAAATTCACATTCGAGTCACGTGGTTCTCGCTAACCACGCGAGTCCGCGTGTGTGCTCCAGATGCGGTTGCGCCTGAGAATTTGCCGGATGGCCTCAAAAACGCGCCACGCTCGTGCGGAGGGGGCCGGATCTCCCGATGGATGTGGCAGTCCCGCGCTGTGCAAATTCGATTCCCGGTGAAAAAAGTCCGGAAGCGCGGAAAGACCCGACCGCAAAGGAAGTCTTTTGCATTATTAGCCCCGCGCTCGGAGCTGCCGAACGGTCAATGGCATGGCCAAGTAGCCACTCGCCGCCCCATTCTTCCTGAGAATTGGCTCCGTCTCGGAGCATAATTTCAAAATCGGTTACTTTCATGTATGATTTACTGAGTGGCCGTCCCTACATTGCACTGAAAAAAAATTCTCAGCGTTTTTACCAAGGTCCGTTGGTACCTTTACCATCTCACTTTTTTTACCAATTATTGGTAATTTTACCAAGACAGACTGGTTAGCTTACCTAAAAACCGGTATTTTTGTTGTTTTTTTTTTCAGGTAAGAATACCACTTTTATTGGTGATCAACTACCGGTAACTTTGCCATTTTATCTCGGTAATTCTACCACAGTCGATAACAAATATTAGTGTTTTTACCAAGGTCCAGTAAAATTACCGAGAAAGTTCTATAATTTTACCAAGAAAAAACTGGGATCAGATAGAACCCTGAATTATTGGTAATTTTACTCTTTTCCTAGTAAATACACCTAGATTTTTTTTCCAGTGTGGACGTATTTATGGTAAATGGAACTATTTGCAAGTTGAAAGATGGGATGTGCTCGTTAGTGCTCGAGTCATAAGAATGAATAGGAATTTAAAAGCACCAGTGACGTCATCGGTGACGAAGCCGCCCTCGCGGCACTGCTTCGTCGGCTTTGACTCATGAGCCCTGTCCACAACGCTCTTGTCACATGCCCACGGCTCACGAGTTAGCGCTCAGTTCCTTTTGATTTGATGTCAAATCCCGCTTTTCCATTTTCTCAAAAGGAGCTATATCCACTGACCACATTGTTTCTAATGCAGCTTCTACGAGCAAACTCCATCTTTCCACTTCCTTATAGCTCCTTTTAGCATAAATACGACCAAGTACGTGACGTTCAGGGGGGAGCGGCTCGAAGAGTGCATTACGCCATTTTATTTTAACGTGTTAAAGGATTCGGACTTACTTACAAAAACGTTACAAGTGGGGGGGGGGGGGGGGAGGTGAAAAACGCCAAAAAAGTGCGTTACGTAATTTAGTGACGGCCCCTTATCCTCTTGCCAGCGCACTCATAGGCATATTCCCTGTCGCGTTTAAAAGCCATACAGCTAACTGAGTATGATATCCGTCTCAGCCCCGTCTGTATTTCAATCGTAGTTAAACGCGTTGATCATCTTCGAAATGCTGTCAAACCCTAGAGTCTTATAGAAAAGTCAAGTTGCTCAACTTAAGTCACATCGTGGATACTAACTCAAGAGACCCCTCCCCCACCCTTCATCATGAATATCTGTGAGAAGCAGTCCCTTTTACACCACTAGCTGCATGATTGAGTGAGAAATGGACCAGAAGGGTTGAGAAGGGACCAAACGGGAATACGGAAGTTACGTGCGAAGAAGGGGGAGGGTGGGAGGAGGAGGGGGCAGGATCGAAAGTTATTAAAGGTCGAGGAAATATCCGGTATCAATCACACGGGAGCAAGGAGGTCGCGTGCCCCCCTCCCTCTCTCCCTCTCTCTCCTTCAAAGTTAACCCGAAACGTCTTGGAGTTTGGAAACACATTTAGCGACACTATATTTCATGCTGTGTTGCCAGTCCAAATCCCTAGGTTTCTAGAGAAGGGAGCTTGTATTGTGAAGCGCTACAAGTTCGATCAAGAATGGTGTATCCAGGGGGGTCTTTTTGTTGTATAGAGACTGAACCTTTGTTCATACTTAACACCGAACTTTCTAAGTTCAGGTAACCAACATTTTCGGCCGTAGGTACCGGAAATTGGGGAGCTAAGCTGAAGTTCGATGTCCGTGACCGAAAACTTCGGCTCTCAACGAGCCGACAAGTACCACGATCGAGACACGAATTGGTCGACACATTATCGTCAAACGTAGACCATTGTGTACAACATTATGACTATTGTATATTATTATTTCACATGGATGTCATGTCCAGAGGACAGCAGAAGTCAGGTTGTCGGAGAAGATTATTGAAATTGATAGACAAAGAAGACATATAGGAGTAAATGTATGAGGTGGGATCCTGTCGGTTGAAACGGGTGATTCTTATAGACTTAAGGGGCAACTGATGGACTAACTGTAGGGTTTCTTGCGGGTGACGTTAGTTAGTCTGTCACCTACTTCCTGTGTCCATTGCAACCACCCGCTTCCGCCAATAGGACCCTTCCGTATCCTTTTTGTCTTCTTTATCCATGGTTTTGTCTATTAATTTCAATAATCGGCCCTTTGGAGGTAAAAAGGTTCACATTTCATTCGATAGTTATGCCCCGAACATGGAAGACTAAAACTTTGAACAGCGTAATTACAAAACTACGGATTCAAGCTGTAAACCTCAAATCATGACATTAGTTTGGTTTAATATTTTTAAAAGTTTATTCCCAAAATTTTCGCAAAATATTCTTCCACGCGGAGGATTACCAATAATTCCTTTGATTTTCAAATTGAAGGGATCGGCGGGCAAGGCGCATAGGTGCAGTTTTTGGACAAATTGAGATATTCATGATTTCAACTAAAACTAGTCTTGATGCATATCCTGTGAAAATTCTGCTCTCAATTTCGAATTTTTAAGCATCCAAAAGTCAGTTTGAACTTTCTTTCCGTCATAAGGATCCATGTAATTTCGAAACTGCAGCAAAAACTGCACTTATGTGCCTTGGCCTCCGAGCCCTCAATAATTGTATATACGGAGAAAAATCCATGGCTTTATACACCAATAAGTGGTTCATATGGAACACCACTAATAGTCATAAATGAACTAATGATCCTTGGTCTGTGAACCGTACTGAGGTATCTCGTGCCATACTAAGGTCCGTGTACCATCACTAAGGTCCCTCCTACTACTATTAGTGGTGTTCCATATGAACCACTATTTGGTTCATAAGCTACAGCTTTTTCTCAGTGTATCTGATGCATGGGCATCTATCCCATGGGCGATCCCACACAGCATATCAACCTTTTGATTTTAGGATCGTCAGACGGATGGAAATGTCGGTATTTGTCCTAGACGTGGTAGCTATGGACGCGGGCTGTCGACAGCGGGGGGAGGGGGGGGGGGGGTTGTCCGCTGAAAACGACTTGAGCATCCAAATGAGCCTGATCAGCGCCTCCCTCCGTCCGCGGTGTGACCAAGTTTGAAAGCCTTTCATCATGCCAGCGCAGATATGACGGCCCGATTAATCCGGTGTTCTATCACCACTCGCCAGCCTCCCACCCCCATCCCTCACTCACTTCTCACCCGATTAATAGTGAATAACTTGACCCCCCTTTCTCCCCCGCCCGTTCAACCCTCTTCCCCTCTCGCGACCCCTGACGGGGATCGTAAAATTCCGTGTTTATTCCGCTGCGTCCGCGGTGGAAACATCTCGAAAGTGTGAGTAATGTAACGTATCGATGGCTTGTTGCGAAAAACATGTCACACCGTTCGTCGTTTTTCAGACGAACAAATTTAACTTCATTCCCAGGGTGCAAAATTTACTCAAGGAATGCATTTTTCAAAAGGGAGCTACGGTTCAATTTCAATGCGAAATTGTGCTGCGGCTGCCATATCAAGGCCATATCATACCAAATATTCGGTTTTTCAAACTGAACTTTCGGTTCATATGACCAAACTTTGTTCGTCAGTTCACTTTACCGCAAAAGTTCGGTTACACGTTTGATAAACCGAATTAGTTGGGATGCTTTGGAACACTGAACTTTGGTACTTACGACCGAACTTTTTTTTTTCAGTATAATACATTTTTCCGGCATTTTTAACCCCCTCTCCCTTTTAACGCTTTTGTGACGTAAGTCACGATCCTTTCACACGAAAAAACAAAAAGTCGTAACGCTCTCTTCAATCCCCCTGCCCCTTCTAGAATGTTACTTAATTTAGGAACGGTCCTTAATTACATATCAATAACCCAACCTAACTCCAGGTTAACCATGAGGGGTCTCCTGAGGAAATGAGCTATTCAAGCTGCGTAAGTTTTGACTATGCCAAGGTCTCAATTTCCCGGAAGTAGTTCCGAATCTGGGAACTTTTGAGATTTTCTTGAATTTTTCCCGGAACTTTTGAAATTCCAGAAAGGCTCCGGATCGTTTGCATTTTTCTGAAGTTTCTTGGAAAATTTGAAAAATCCTAAAAAAAATTGGGAGACTTTTGACGGTCATGGAATGGGAAAAATTGAAACAAAATACGGTCCTAGGTATGAATTTTTGCAGGTGATTTGGCAAGCGGTAGGATGCGTCGCTCTGGAGCCGCGATGACTGGGCGCGCGCCACTTGGCGCTTGCGTTTCCAATAAACGGCTGTTAGGATCATATTCATCCGGGTCAATCATTCCAGGTTTGAACTGGGAAAAATTTCCTCGCGCGGAGGCGGAGATGCACCGCGGAGCTTTTTACGGGCGCGGACGGATGACGGATCGCGGATCGGCGGGCATTTCCGCGAGCATTCTTCGCATGTCAGATGACTCCGCGAGCAGTCGAATGCAATCATCTCCAACACGAGGAGCAGGAAGTCCCCCGTGCCAAACGCCGAGCCGATCCCAAAGCCCGGTGAAAAGTCACCAAACGAAGAGGTCAGGGCGTTGACTCCCAGGCTAGGAAAACTGGAGCCAACCAGGAATCACCTTTAGAGTTTCGCACGTACGTCTGTACACCCGTGTGGATCCCTTTTATGTCGCTCCGATCAACTTAGATCTCACACTGGAAAAAAAACACATTGGGCCTAGAGTCCAGACTCTTGAAAACATTGACAAGAAAGAAAAAATACTCTTGATTCAATCGGATTTTTGCTTGAATCAAAAGGAAATCCGCTCAAATTAAGTGGCTTGGTTCTTGATTTAAGCAAATATCCGATTGAATCAAGAGTGTTTTTTCTTGTCGATGTTTGTAAGAGTCTGGACTCTAGATCCAATGTGTTTTCCAGTGTAAACAAGAAAGAAACACTAAGAAACGTGGTCAGGAACGTTCGTGACAAGGTGTTAGAATGATGTTGGGCCCATACTATTTGGCGAGGAAAATAATGTCAAAAAGTTCAGCAATTTCAATTTCCAAATTGTTTACTCTAATTGAAATTTTTGAATTTTTGGGCCTTGTTTTCCTCGCAAAAAAGTGTGGACCCACCACTATTTTACCACATTTTTAGACCATTTACATAAGTAGGGGTATTCAAGAAGAAAAAAAAATAATTCTCTCGGCTCCTGAACATTGAAAAATGTTGAATAAGTCCTGAATGAAGACGGTTTAAAGTTAAATACGAAAAAAAGTAGATTGGAACAGAACCTGTTCAAAACTTGAGCCCGCCAAGTTTGTGCTTCAAAATTGATGAATTCAAAATAATACGTAGTTATTTAATGCAAGTGAAAGTCACAATGATATCGGCAAATAAAACCTCATTCTCTGTCTTTAGAAACTACTTGGATGCAGATTCCGCGATTTTCCGGGTCCTGGGACCTCCATGAGGCCTATAAGACAAGTGATCCAAATGAGAAATGAATCAGTGAGAAGGAAAACACACCAACTCGGTAACTCGAAAATGCCCAACTTCCATTAAAGGCAGTTGATTTACATAAAGGTCGTTGAAGTTAGCACATCTTTGTCAACTTGAACCTTGAAAATATCTATAAGTACTTGTCTTTCGGCAACAAAAATCTTTTTCTTAAAGTAACTTCTTCATCTACTTTGCAGTTTTGTGTGTGTGTCTTGATTATTTTCATTTTTCCGAGTTAATGTGTTTTAGTTCTCACTGATTCAAATCGATCTGCACTGGAAAAAAAGTAGCTTGGATCAAGCATGATGATTCTTGAATTTGCCGCCAAGAATTTTTTTTTTTCTTGTTTTAAGCTGACTTTTTCTTGATACAAGAAAAATAATGTTTGGGTTAAGCAAGAAAGTAGCTTCTATTAACCAGAAAAATTCTTGATTTAAGAAGAAATACTTCTTAAGATTCTTTTTTTTCCAGTGTACTAGTTTTCTCTCTGTAAATGCACTCTATCCATACGATCGGAACGGTGAGATAAGTAAAGGAGGAGAGGTGGAACGGCCGGGGAGCGGGGAGCTAGGGATGGAACGTGGCGTGTTTAATTGTTTTACGTCGGTGTTTGGTGAGCGGTGTCCCTTGGCGATGACCGATGACGATGACGGAGCCCGCATGGATCGGGGCCTTAGCAGGACGGCATCATGTAAATAATTAACCGCTCTCTTTCATTCTTTCAACTCGGGCTCTCTCGCTGCAGTAGCCGAATTAATTAAGTGTGCAAATGCGGGAAGAAGGAACAAAATCAATTAACAATTTCGAATTAGGGGAGACACCCGAACCGGAGATGTTTTCGTAGGTTGCCACGTGGCATCCCCAGGGACTTTCTCCTTGGCTAATGAGCAGAGTCATGTATGATCCTAAATCCACAGAGACGGAACAGCAAAAATTCACTTGGTTTTGAAAAAATAGATTGTCATGGCTGAAAATACCATCTTGAGAGAATCGAACTGAATTTTAATTGGGGGACTTGGAGGACAAGGCGCATAAGTGCAGTTTTTGAAAAAATTGAGATGTTAATGATTTTAAGTAAAACTGGTCTTAATGCATATTCGGCAGGAAAATTCGCTCCCTAGTTCCAGTTTTTAAGCATTAAAAAGTCATATTGAACTTTCATTCCGCCATAAGGACCCATGTAACTGTGAAACTCCAAACACGTATGTCTGGAAGTAGCAAAAACTGCACTTCAGCGCCTCGGCCTCCCAGCTCCTCAATTACAGAAGGTGTGGTTTTCCAGCCGCCTCTCTTTAGTCTTCTACAAAAAAGAAAGAATGAAAAGAAAATATTTTACATTGTTTTATTGAAAAAGAACCGTTTGTATTTGCGCAAATGAAGGGAATATGTCAAAATTATTCTTTCACTTGCACAGGTCCTTGATTTTCCATGCATTTATTTAATTTAATTTACGGGGAAAAATTTACTTCGAATCCTTGCTGTTAAACTAACGTTTAAGACGTTAACGTTTTAAGAGATGCTGGAAGTTTAACAACTTCCAGCATCTCTTAAAATTGGAGTTAAGTTTGTATAATAATAAAACATATACAAAAAGAACGTATAAATTAAATCAAAATTTACACAAAATTTCTGTATACGCACAGCATACTCGAGATTTATGAGAATAAATGCGCGGAACCGCACCTCGGGCAACTCTGTATGTGGAGCTTCCACTGCACCCCTCCCTTTCATCCCTCTTCCTCCATTTGACGGAGAATGCAGAAGGCAAAGAGGGCAAGGCATCAAACATCTGTTTGTGTTGACGCTCTTGACAGGACACATAAAAATGTTCAATCGACTTAAATTAGCCTCTGGACGGAAATTTAGGAAAAAAACAACGAGTGTTACTCTTTTGTCAATCCTCATAGATCTGTAGATTCTCCTAAGATTTCATTGAAAGTTGAAATTGAGGACCGTTCAATTGATTATATTCTCAGCCTTACCCGAGGGAAATTGCCCGCATGCGCGGTAAATTTGAAAAAGCGCGTCACAAACTACGCAGATTGCGAGCTAAGGAGTGGATTTCAGACATGTTCCCAACACGATTTTAGGGCGTATCTATTCGGAGAAAACGTATTCAGTTGGCTGTATCTTTTGTGTACATCAGACCCAACGCAAAACGTAGACGATTTGGTGATCGAGGCTAACGAAATGAATAAATTTGAAAATGTAAATAGTACAATGATTTCACAGTATTTTTTACAGTTTTTTTCGGACGTGGGAAATAGTATTAAAATAGATTTAAAAGTGAGGAAATGCACCGCACAGTGACGTCATCTGGCGGGATTTCCCATTTAAACACATGTATTTTGGCAGATTAGATCATTTTGTCTTATCTTCTCCAATAATATTGTTCAATTCATGAACCAAGGGTATCCTCGTGTTCAGTTCACTCAGTAGTTTCCACTTACACCCGAAATTCATCAAATTTCAGACACCTGCAAATTCTCCATCGTAAGATTGTGGAGTGTCAAATTTAAGGATCCACAATCCTCAGTTCTTCTCCTGTCGAGTTACGAAGTGAGGAAACCTCGAACCAGTTTCACCGGAGTTTTTCCTCTCACGATCGCGCTGTCCGATTCACTCATGCATTCATGAGATGTGGACAGTCAGCAGTCACGGTTCAAGAGTCAGCGACAATTGAAACCCCTCGATGCTTCGAACCAATCGGCAAGCAACTTCTTCCGGCCCGAATTGCGGGCCCGCAAAAAGGGGGCCGCGGCGAGGGGGCTAGAGCTTCGCCGAGGGGGCGGGGGGCACTGATTCTTACGAGTGTCATGCTTGTGCGGGTTTTGTTTGTTCGTGTTTTTGATTTTTCTCCTCTCTCCTTCCGTGTATGATTACTCTGTCATCTGGACTGTGACGAGCTTGTCAAACGAAAAACCTCTTCAACCCAAGTGTGCACGGTGTTCGGAATTTTTGTCGTGGAGCGGCCAGAGGTGGATCCAGCAATTTGGCAACACCGGTTTTTCTCCATTTAAACCTATGCTAAATAATCGATTCTCGTCGGATCACCTAGCCCCTCCAAGAATCGACACATTTCTATAGGTCTGAATGGAGAAAAGGCAATGTTGCCAATTTGCTGGATCCGCCAATGAGGGCGGCTTGTGTGGTGATTGGGTACAGGGCGTACAATCTCCAAAACGTGAAGAAAGCCTCGCAAACTAAGATGGGCCGCACGGAAAAAAATGGGTTGCTGACTCAACAACTAAATTAATGGAAAATATATTCGACATGGTTCAACTGTACATTTTACAATAGTGGCAAGCCAATTTAACCACGGGGGTGGTTGACAGGGCCGGATTTACCCACTTGCCGCCCATGGGCCGCCTGTATTTTGCCGCCCCCTACTCATTCGGTTTGAAACATCAATAAAAACCATTAAGTGAACGTGCCAGCGGAGGTGGGGTGCACAAGACGCGTTTACTCGTGTTGGACACATTTTTTGCGACCCTGCGATTTTTTTTGAGCCCTGTCAACACTACTAGCAAAATTTCACGGAACTTTGTGCGAAAGTTAAATTTCGCAAACCTATCTCTGTGTGGAAAATGCCTTCCATTCATAAGAAATGAACGAAAAAATTGAGAAAGAACACGCACTGTGTTTGGCGCAATGCGTGAAGTATTCCGACAGTCTTGTAGGCGCTGTGAGTTTCACGCCGACCGCTGTTGAACGCACTGTGTTTGGCGCAATGCGTGAAGTATTCACGCAGTCTTGTAGGCGCTATCCGTTTTACGCTGACCGCAATGAACGCACTCCGATGCAATGCGTGAACTACAAAATTATTAAATCAGCAATATCATTTCTTCCTATGCGTGTGTGAATTCGGTCGATATATATTTGACAGAAATATTAGCTTCGTTAACCCTACCTAACCCAAGGTTTATAGCACGAAAATTTGGAGTTATGGATTTGAGCATAAAAGAGCAAATCAGCGGTGATGCGAGAATGGTCGTTATCGATATTTCGCCATTTGAAGCCATGCTGAAGAATCGATTATTGAGGTGTTCGTTGCGGGCACCCTATGTTTATCGATCCTATTTCATGGGTTGAAATGGCAGATAAATCGATTTCGCAAAATACGCTACGCCTCTGGCGAAAAGGTTTTTAAATTTCAACTTGGGAACGATAGGGCATACGCACGCAGCGTGGCACGATGGGTGGGTGGATATACGGAGAGAGGTGAACTCGATTGAACCCGACGTCTGTCGTTGTAGTAGTGGCTGTCGTTGTCGTTGTGATGCTGGACCTGGACCCAATACTTGGCGAGACTAATCACCTCGACGAGGAGAGACAAGACGGGATCACAACTTTAGCGCAGTCATTGCTTCGCCACTGTGTGCGAGCGAGCAAACAAATGTCATCTCCCGTCCTTAGCACGTTCCTCGCAATAAGACTTAGCCTATGATTCTACAGGGTGATCCAGGGCTAAACGGCCAGACTGGAGGAGCCGAAATACCCCCAAACCCTCTCTTTAAAATGCGATTTCGATGTGTTTTAGATCATGACTAATAGCCTGATTACACGCTCAAATTTCCGTCTAATTCCGATCAAAATGATGACCAAGATGGCGGTCGAGAGTTATCTAGATTGATGAGTAAAATTAATTAAAACAGCGTGTTGATTGAAATAAGCATGAAATAAGCAGGGTTGAGTGGAAATCAGATGAAGGATGAGCCGCACAGCTCCATCATCTACCATCAAATTTTTGCAGGCCACAGAAATTTGATGGTAGATGGTGCGCACCAGTCACCATTTGATCGGAACTTGATGGAAATTTGAGCGTGTAACCAGTACATAGATCAAGACTATGATTCTACAGGGTGATCCAGGGTTAAACAGCCGGACTGGACGAGCCGAAACACCCCCAAACTCCCTCTTTAAATTGAGATTTCGACGTGTTTTAGATCATAACTAGATCAAGACTATGATTCTACAGGGTGATCCAGGGTTAAAAGGCCAGACTGCAGAAGTCGAAACTCCTCCAGACACCCTTAAATTGAGATTTCGATTTGCTTTAGATAATTTATGATTCAGGGCAGAAAAGCACAGGGGAGTACAAATTTTCATGAGATTTGGTTTACAACCGTTGCCAAAATACAGGAAAAACGATTTACTTTCCGAAATTTTGGGAAGCCGTAGCTCCAACTGGGGGCACTTTTGAAGAATACTTTATACAGCAAAAAAGTCTTAATCAGACCCATAGAACACGCTCTTACAGTCTGGCCGTTTACCCCTGGATCACCTTCCATTTTCAATCACGATTCGCAAACTGCGTCAGCGATGCGTCCTGTAGAATTCGCCGATTCACAGTGAACTTCACAGCAGCAGTGGAAACTGAATTAGTGTAATTTAAAGGCACAACATTCAACGTCAGTATCAAATTAAGGCGTAAGCGAAACAAGCAAAGCGCCCTTAGTTATTATCGTATGTTACGAACACTGAACGAACACTGAACTTATAACGACTGGATGCAACTATTCGAACTCGACGGATGTGCATGTTGCATACGCGCGGTATTGAAGGCGTTTTGACTTGACAGGCATTCACCGATTCACCCGTGGCGCGGCCCGGGGGTGGGCTGCATTACGGGGATTCAAAAGGACAGAACGCCTAAAATTCTTCGTTTATACTTGAAAGACTCTTGATTGACATGGGTGAGGGATAGACAAAAAAATTGAGCCGCCACAGATATCGACCTTTGGTAGCATTTCACATTCAAAATTTTGTCTTTAAATCAATTATCAAGGTGTTCGTTGTGAGCACCCCATTAATGGATCCTTTTACATATGTTTAAATGGCAAATCAATCGATATATCGCAAAGCACGCCACGCCCCTGTTGTCTTTGTGCATTTCTGTCTAAGTCGGTCCAAAATAATACTCCAAATGAACCGATGCACATCATGAAGACCTTTCCACCGCCGGGTGGTTTGGCAACGCATGACGTGTGGGTTGCAGCTTGTTTGCATCGGAGCGACGCGACGACAGGATTTTCAATTTTTCTTCTTGTTCTCTTTCGAGAAATAAAGGTCGCAAGCGGAATGCATGGCGCTTCGACCGAAGACCTATAATTCGATGCATCTGCATTGAGCACACAGCGCAACGCAGTGTAGGATTCCCGATAAAATATCAAGTGAATTGCAAATGGACCGATCGCCACTCATAATCAGCGTCCAACCGAGCTAAATTTGCGATGCCTGAGGATCAATAACTATTGAATATTTTTTTCCTTCATTGATTCTTTGCAGTCGTAGACTGGACGATAGTTGGATGCCATTCCTATTGCAAGGAAAACAGATTTAGAGCGTCTTTACACGGTCGAATTGAAATTTTCAAAATGGGATGTTCCTGTACTTACAACAATTAAGGTTAATGCAGGGTGGAATCAATTTTTGATTATCCCTCATTTCATTGCCTTCGAGTGCCTTTTATTGCACCAAAAATCGTTACAAATTTGTGTATTCCTTGTGACAGTTTGTGAATCAGGACCTGCAATGTTACTCACCCTATAATGAAACTCCAGTAATATCCAGGTCAGTGGCGTGCCGTATTTTTCGATCGATCTGCCATCGAAACCTATGGAAAAGGATCAAATAACCAGGTATTCGCAACGAGCACCTTAATAGTTGATCTTTTACCATAACTTCATTTGGGGAAATGTCGATATTCGATTACTTATGCCTTGCGACTGATCCAGCTGTTGCGGAATGCACTTTTTCGAAGGCAGTGTGTGCAGTCAGGGGCTCAAATCTGCAATAATTGCGACTTTTGGGACACCGCTTTCGATAAAATTCTGCACATCATAGACACTGTCAACGCAATTCTATTGTTTGCTTTTTTAATGTGTACGACTTGCACTTATTCTGCGGACCGTCACAGCAACTTGAATCTATTATCAAAGGAAACTTTTCGATCAAAGTTTTTCCCTCTCGTTTAAAATCGCCTTTTCGTAACATAATTTCCCTCTCAATAGAGATAATATCCTAGGATGGAGGCAAATGGAGCCCTCCATGTCTAATTGCACTCATGCAAATTATCAGGAGGAGAAGAGGACAAGACTGGTTCGGGAGTAAAAGTAGAGCGAAGCATTATACATTCTTGAAATTAATATTTCCCATCTTCAAAAACTTAAGCTCGTATTTTTAGTTTTTCAATTATCGTTCATTCTTTCTATCCGTACGCTCTTATCCTCACCCCCGCAGCACCCTCCCCTCTGTGCTCTAATTCGGGGAGGTGCTCAATTGAAATATATGCTTTCGGGAGTCGTCGGGTGCTTGCCCCTTTGTTGTCACATTGTCGCGGAAAAATATGGTGAACGTTCGATTATCAGAACAAAAGATCACCCCCAAAGATCAACAAAAGATCACCCTTGGATCACCTCCCTCTCCCCCCTTCATTACACACGGTTTCCACTTCCTGGTGGTGAACATGGCAGAATTATTGTTCTGATTTTGTTGCACTCCGATGATAAGTTTAATGCGCTTATCAGTGAGTTCTATGAAGCATTAATAAATTATACACTTTTTTTTCATTGTTCCTAATTTTTCATTTTTTATCGTCTCATTTTTCCCATTTTTTCATTTTTTTTCATTTTTTTTTATTGTTCAATTTTCCCTACTTTTTTATTTATTTTATTGTTTCATTTTTACTATTTTTTATATTTTTTTATTGTTTCATTTTTCCTATTTTTTTATTGTTTCGTTTTTCCTACTTTTTTATTTTTTTTATTGTTATATTTTTCATTCAGTTCGGATAATGTTCAATGTACGTGGGAATGCGCGTGAATTGATACGTACAGTTCACGAACGAACGTACGTCTTTTTGAAACTCGGTTAAGGAAAACAGCTCGGTGAATGTTGTATATGTTATAGATAAATCGATGAAACCTACTCCAAGCGTGTGAATTTCTCACCATTTGACAATCACGCTGAAATGCTACCATGCCAAAAAGTATTTTTTTATTCCTGTCAGCTTTGCCTCGTCGCTTTACTATTCCTCCCTCAAATTTATTCCGCGATTGGGTAATTTTAATTTATTTTTTGAGAAATCGGTTTAATCTACTTATGCCCAGAGAAATAGAGAGAACAGTTCCGTTCGAAAAAAACGGACGGAACTATGTGCATTCAGACATGAGCCCTGAGCCCCATGCGAATATATGCATAACAGGGCTCACGTCATAATGCACATAGTTCCGTTTGGCAGAAATACGTCCAATTATTTCGCTGACTCAGCTTGGGCGCCCTAAAATGGTCGATACATCGAATGGAACGAACCATCAAACGTAGCTTTCTTTAAAACGCAGAATCGTCACTGCATGACAAACAGCAACAAAAAATACTGAGATAAACACTTAACTCTTTGAAAAGAGGATCGAAACCACCTAGGAAGAGGCGACGGGGACGTCCCGTAAAGGGTTGGCGGCAGGGCGTTGACGAAGAGATGTCGCGGTGTCAGTTGCCCGATAACCTCTGGGAAGACAGGCATATGTGGCGTTTGGGTGTCGTAGAACGCCAGAGTGCGTTGTAAAGCGACTTTATATATATATACTCCTCAAGAATCTTCAATATTTTCTCATCCCCTCCGCCTAATTTCCTTCCATAACAAAAGCTGAAGAAATTCAAGTTTATGGAAAAAAATTTTGTTTCCAGTGAATGATTCTGAAAGTCCGAAGATCTGAAAACCGAAATGCTTGTTATGATCTCTATAATTCCATCGAGACATCAAGTCTTCCAGTTTTCTCAAAAAAAAATTAGTGGGAGGACTATGAATCAACATTCTCATTCACGCAATCAGTATTTTACGCAATGTAGGGAAACGCTTAAAGGTATTCCTGCAGATTTATCGGAGTTCAAAGTAATCGAGGGCTCGCAAAAACTGAACACCTACCAATAAAGAAGCGGTCCTCCGGGAAAAGAAAGTCCCCCTGCTACGGCAACAGCTAATTCGAGTTCGGAAACGAATATGCGGAACAAATATTCAAATTCACCCATCCGCATAAACACATTCTTATACGCAAAAAAAAAGTACAATACGTGGGGGTTACCCCATGTAGACGTAGGTATACCCACCCCGACGACAGCGGTGTTTTTTAATTTCAGGAGTAACACCCCCCCGCCTCCTCCCCACCACCGAGAAGTATTTTCCGGGCCTTAAATTTATTTCTTTTGCCCCTCGTCTCTCGCTCGGTCCCCACCCCCCGGCTCCTTGCGAAACGATGTGGGAAATATTCATAAATTAATGTGTCGTCAAGTATTACAAATCCAATTTTATTGTTACCTTTTACAGCCTTTCTGAAAGTTCAGAGACACCGTTTAAAATGCTTACCGCGGAACGGAATAAAAAATAAAAGGGGCTCACCCCTTGGTTCGCGACGGTTTCCGCCGCCTTTTCCGATAGGGATTAAAAGGGCGGCTGTCCCGAACAATACCTTTGTTCCTTAATAGGCTGTAAGCTCAACGAGTCGAATATTGCGAATTACATCATTATCGGAGCTTTCTCTGCCTTCTTCTATGGAATCGAATAATTTTGCGTTTCACACCGAAGTAAAACTTCCTGTGAATTTTATCATCTGGAAGCTCATTCTGCCGTGATAATAAGGAAAAACGCCGTACGAACATTCGGAAGTTGGACAATTTTCCTGTTTGAAACATATTTTCGAGGAAACTTAATCCTACTTTTCCTTGAAATTTTCATATATTTTGAATCAAATTGCGGAAAAAATGGCCTCGAAAATTTGAAGAAAAAAATTGAAAATCTTCCTACTGAATTCGTTTTTTATTGAAAGCAATCTGACAACATCTAAAGGCCCCTAAGGCGTTTTTCCTTAGCACGGCGACATTCCGAGGCTGTAAATTTGGATGCCCATATGAAATGGAATTTTCCTGTCAATGAAAAGCTGTCGAAGAATGGTCAACTTTCGAAAATCATTCGATTTCTTGATTTTTCACGATCTCTTCTCAGTAAATTATGCATCATGTTCAAATATCCCTAAATGCCGGGAAGTATGAAAAATATTCTCGTTTCTCCTTTTCTTATTTTGCTGCAGTTTCACTTCTTGATAAAGCTTGGAACAGTAGAAGGTGACATTTTTCTCAGAACTTCAAGGCTCTCGTAATCAGTTGATGGAAAGATAGCTGTCACTTCATACCCTCTAACTAGAACCGGTAACGACCGCCATTCGTTTCATCTCATTTACCAAAACCTGCGGGTCGATTGTTGAATCGCTATCGAATGACCTTGATCGATAAAAAGCATTGCTAAGATAGGGATTTATCGATCGTGTTCATTCGATAACGATTCAACAATCGACCCGCTGACATTGAACCAATGAACGCCTTGGAATCACCATAGAGTACATAGAGTCGTAATGTGAATGGGAGAGCTGGCGCCATGTTCTGGTCGACGAGTTCCGAGCCCCGTGTGCGCCGAACTTCGGTCACTTTTTCGATATATTTTCGATCTAAAATGGCGATGTAGAATACGCAGTAATTCCTATCGTCTTTGTTTACATCAAATGACCGGGGCCGCATCGAAAACAATCGATTATGTATCGAAAAAATGACCCGGCGTGACACGGGAGTCTCGGAATTCGGGACCTGGAAAATGTTTAAAAGTGGTGCCAGCTCTCCCATTTACATTGCGATCTTATGAACTTTATGGGAATCACAGGAAAACTTGGCGAAGAGGATGACATTGTTTTTTATTTCCCTATTGTGATCGTCTTTGGAAGAGGGGACCTCAGTTCGAAATAACTCTAAATTGAGTTACCAACACTGCCAGGCTAAGAAAAACCGACGTACGAAAATTCGAGAGTTGCCTTTCCTTCGATAAAATGTTCATTTTTGGGGATCGATATGAACATTTTTCATTGAAATTTTCAGGGACTTTAGATTAAATTGCGAACAAAATTATCCGAACAATTAGAAGGAAAATATTCATAAGTTTACTAGGAAATTTATGTTTTATCGAAGGGAATTTGGCGAAGCTTGAAGGTTCATACGGCGTTTTTCCTCAGCACGCAGAACACCAGAGCATAGAGACTTTCAAACGCCCCCCCCCCCCCCCATTATGTTCAGTGAGTACAAAAGCTTGATGCGGCAACAGTGCTAAATATGGGAAAATCTCACCTGGAACGGCGGAGGCAATAACGCTTTCTTACTGAGCGAAAGAGCGTACAAATACGTTTCTTGTAGAGCCTTGTTTTAATGTAAGTATGTGCAAATTGGGGCTCACTCGTAGGTTGACATGGCTCCCTCATCGGAGCAAATAAAAAAATCTGCGGCAGCTGATTCCTGTTTCGGCTTGCTAATTGTCGCGCCTGATTTTTATCGCGAATTTAGTGGAGATCGCTCCTGCTATAATCGCTGTCTCAAGGCGTCAAGTTGGAGATGGGGTATTCAGCGTGGTTTAACAGTGGCGAGGCGTGAATGATCGATTCTCGATATTTCCCCATTTGTAGTCATGGTAAAGAATCGATTTTTAAGGTATTCGTCGCAAACACCCTGTTTATCGATCTTTTTCCGTGGGTTCAAACGGCAGGTCAGTTGATACATCGCAAATCGTGAAATGGAGCGGGTTTTTCGGTGGGTTTTGATTGCAGGACGAAGAAATTTAGGGCAACATCTTCCGGTGGTCCATCAACGGACTCGTTAAATAGAAAGATTTGCGCTGAAGATAAGCTATGACTCAAATGGACCCAGTTATTTAGAGAGGAACCAAGTCGAGTCAAGTTGGAATGGAGAAAGAGAGGTTCGAAAATTGACTCCTCCGTAAGACGTAATGGTGAAGATCAAGTTAGACTCCCATTTTCTCACTTAAAATATTAAACCTGACTTTGAAGTTTCATCAGGAGAAAATCAACGAGAACTTGAGCTTCAAACTGCTCCTAACTCATTTTCCTCCAAATGTGACTTGCACCCTTTCTGCTAAATTCGGTCCAAATGTGATTCAAGTGGAATCCGCAAGCATATGTTTACCGTGAGCACTACCTCACGCAGTGAGATCTAAAAGCAGGGCTCGCCAAGTACTTAAATAACCGTACTCGAAGCGAAACTAAGAACCAGTTAATTACTCCATTATCGAGTTTTCTGTATATATTCCTTTCGGAAAATTAGCCTTTCTTATACATAAATGCAAAGATTCAATTGGCAACCACTGGTTTTTAGTGCACACACGTCCATACGTTCCGCTGTCCTAGTTACGTCCGAATATTTTGACAAAAACGCATCGAGAAATGAACGTATTTCTGCCAAACGGAACTATGTGCATTAAGACATGAGCCCTGAGATCCATTCGGATATGTGCATAACAGGACTCACGTCATAATGCACATAGTTCCGTTTCGCAGAAATGCGTCCAAATATCCAAGAAAAAGTAGACTACCGAGGAATCGCTCGTCCTAGTTCCATCCGGATATTTTACTAGCGGTAGCAATAATTTTGAGCATCGGAGTTAAGTTAAGAGAGAGAAACCAAATAGTTATAACACGCAATTTGGCCCGGAACGGCGCGACTTAGAGAGAAATGATGACGAGGACTCGAGATGAAAAGAAGAAGCCCGGCATGTAACACATATTAGCGCCTACAAGACTGCACGAATACTTCATGCATTGCATCAAGCACAGTGCGGTCATTGCTGTCAGCGTAAAACGGATAGCGCCTACAAGACTGCGTGAATACTTCACGCATTGCGTCAAACACGGTGCGGTCAGCGCGGCGCGGCGGCGGAAATTAAAATCATTAATCCACATTTATGTTTGTTCTTTCATAATTTTTTCGTTCATTTCTTATGAATGGAAGGCCTTGTCCACACAGAGATAGGTTTACAAAACTTAACTTTCGCATAAAGTTCCGTGAACTTTTGCTAGTAGTGTTGACAGGGCTTTCGCAAAAAATGTGTCCAACACGAGTGAACGCGCCTTATGCACCCCTCTCCCTCCGGTACGTGTGTTTTGGCGCGTCGGCGTCGGCCATGTTGATTAGTGCGTGGCATCCTAGTGCCCAAGGGTTGGATAGAACGACTATTCTTACGAAATGTTCACCTGTGTTGCAGTATCGTTTTTGAAAAAGGGAGCTTAAAAAACGCATATTTCTTACGCAGATCGTGAAGTTATGTAGGAGTATATTTCAGACTTTTCCGATGCGCTCATCGTGATTTTAGAGCCATTTTTCAAAAGCAAACATTCACCTTTTTGCTCTAACTGAAGTTTGCAACAGGCCTACAACAGAACTTAAGCAGGGCATGAAAAGGTATACGGGGCTCTATTAATTCTCGTATTGATCGAATCATAATTACCTCTTAACGCTCTCGGTGCGCCTTCATTGATTTGTATATGCAACCCCGACATCCATAGAGCACGAATAGTTGCATCGATGCTAGCGTCGCCATACGGAACTCCTTCAATTCTTTGCACGCAACGCGCACATCCATAGAGTACGAATAGCTGTATCAAGGCGTTATTATGAGAAACTTAGAGACATTCCACTAGCCGCGGAAGAATGAAGAAACAGTTTCTTTTCCAGCTTCGTTTTTGAAGCGGGGAGCTTTAAAACACGTATATTTCTTACGTAGATTGTGAAGTTAGGACTGTACTTCAGACTTTTCTGATGAGCTCATCGTGATTTTTGAGCCATTTTCAATGAGATATATCTCTTTTTTTTTTTTTTTTGCTCTGGCTGAAGTTTGTAACAGACCTATTTCATTAAGGTGCAGATACACCTGCGAGCTAGACGCGCGTCTTGAGCGGCGATCGGGCCTTCGGCCGTGTTCGGCAATCCTCGTAGCCAATCAGATTGCAACTCTCTCAAAGGAGGATCGAATCCTAACTTGCAGGGCAAGACGTCCGTGTAGCGCGCAGGTGTATCTGGCTCTTTAATGAGTAACTCACCCTAGTTCCACTCGGAAATTTTATATGTGGCTGTAAGTGTAAAGCGCTGTCTCCACACGTCAAAATTGAAGCTCAAAGTGAATCAATTTCAACGATGAGTGGCTCTAAATCGGGACTTGATGCGACTGATGAGTGTTGCAACTCAAAATAGAGCGGCGCGACTCGTTTTTGATCAACAATCGCGAACAGATCGTACTTATCGATTCACTTTGAGCTTCTATTTTGACGCTGTTTTGACGATTGGCTTTAGAAGCATTCCGAACAGAGACAAGAGACCCTCTACTAGTATCTTGGCCATTGTGGAAGCTTTTACTTTCGGGATTTCAGTGTTCTACTGTTGACTTACCTACATGGTTGATGTTCAACAAACGTGTCGGCCGTTCCGTTGTGCAAACAAGCCGAAAATGGCCGACGTGTGGGAAACTTGTTTGTCTCATGACGTCATCCGAAGCTCATCATCGACCATGTAGGTAAGTGAACAGCCGAGACTAGGGTGATGACTGTTGCTCCCTAGTAATTGTCCATAAGGAATTGTTGAAACCCCAAAAGTAAAAACTTCCACCTGTCACCAAGAGGCCAGTGGAGGGTCTCTTGTCTCTGATCGTAGAGTACCCCGATTTTCATCGACGAGCTGACCAATGAAGAATGGGCTCGGGGGCCGATTCGATGACACGCGCGGTCGGGGGTGGGAGGGGGTGCAAGGTGGTTGTCAGGTGTCACGACTCGAGGACAACTCCCCGCTCGGCTGCGTATCTTAATAAAATCATAAAGGAGGAAGAGCAGGAGCAACCAGGCGGGAACTGGGCACTTGGACCGGCCGGATATTATTGTTATTACTGCTACCATTATTATTACCTGACCATGATTATCTCCCCGAGCATTAGCCCCGATGCTGCCGTCACCGATGTCAATTCCACAAATTCTTCCGTTACCCGAACGATGGCTTCCGTCTCCACCGGTTTTCTGACTCTTGGAACCGGTGACAAGAGACCCTCAGTTCTGCCGGGGTAGCAAAGAGAGCATCAAGTGTCAAATGTCCGAAATCGAGGTTCCTTCAAAATTCGTCTTATCCCTTTTGGATTAAATCGCTTAAATAGCTGAAATAGCGAAACTCATCCTAATTATATGAAAACGAGGCATATGCACGGAGAAAAGAACTTCGTGCGTGGGGCCCGAAGTTGAGGTCAGAGGGATCTAGATCTAAAATCTTGAGGTCCAGCTGCCGAAGTTCAGGCCAGACATCTGAAGTACTTCGATATATACCGAAGGGTTCGGGTCACACATCTGAAGTACTTCGGTACATACCAAAGTGCCTCGATGTCTGACCCGAACTTCGGCAGCTCGACCTTAAGTTTTCGGATGCGTGATCAGAAACTTCAGAGATCCATATGACCTCAACTTCGGGTCTCATGCACAAAGTTTTTTCTCCGTGTGGGAAAGCCGTAAGTGTGCAAAAAATGATGTAGTTTCCGAAAGAACAGCTGTAAGTGACATTATTCCTTCAGAGAACCAATGAATACAAAACTTCATCTTTGCACTTACTGCTCTCTTTGCTATCACGGCAACACTGGCCTAGGCGCGACAGGTGGAAACTTTTACTTTCGGGGATGCTATACTTCTGCATGGACAATTTTAAGGGAGCAACAGTCATCACCTTGTTTTCGGCTGTTGACCTACCTACTAGGTGTATGATGAGCTTTGCTCGACGTCATGAGCCAAAGAAGTTTCCCCAACTTCAGGTTTTTTTTTTGCAAAATGAAACTCCCAAAACGGCGTTAACAATCAGCCTAGTAGGTAAATCTATAGGTGAATGCTGAAGTCCCGAAAGTAGAAGCTTCCACCATTGCTATGATACCTATGGAGGGTCTCTTGTCTCTGCTGTCTGCCGCCAAAGTCTCCTATCCTCCCAAAGCAGTTCGGGGAGTTGAAACTCCCTCATTTCCTGTCAAACTCCGTGTCGCCATCCTTTCATTGGGTGCCCCCTTCTTCTCCTCCTAGGAGGATCCCAATCAAGCATCTTCTTCGGCAGCCTTTCTTCCGTAATCTTGTCGACCTGATCATACCAGGCAAGCTGTTCAGTCATAACGTCGAATGCGATGCCATTTTTGACTCTCATGATCTGCCGAAAAGTCATTGCGGACCCAATTTCTCAGGAACGGTGATAACCTCCCAAAGACCGGATTTAGTGCCCCATTCGACAACGTCACTTGTCATCGCCTGGGACACCTCGCACTGCACGTTGCGTTGCATCGGAAGAGTAAGAAAAAAAACCCGGCTGCAGGTTGCGGCGGGAGTGACACGGAGGCGACCGAATCTTATCGTCGACCACCGATCAAATAATTAGTTCCTATCACAATTACCAGATAGCACCCCGCCAGAACCCCTCCTCCTCCCCCCGACGTTTTTTTTCCGTTTTGTTTCCTTCGTTTTTGTCATCATGTGATCCTGATTGCCATGGCCGCCGCCTTCTCACAGTCGGTTATCCTCGGATCCGCCGCCGCCAACCTGCAGTTCATTTTTTCGGCGCTTGAATTATTTTCCGTCGAATGAACAAGATTCTCCTTTGTTCTTTGAATTTTTCGGTGCTTTCACCGCCAATGCACCGCACCTGTGAAAGAATGGTAGAAAATGTGGCCTGAGTTGATCTGGAGGTAGCTAAGTGACATTATCAAGAAAACTTGAGTCTAGAGTAATTTTAAGGTCAACGGATGTCTTAAATTCCGTATTAAGAAGCACTGGTAAAAAAAAGTAGCTTGGATCAAGAGTCCAGACTCTTAAAAACATTGACAAGAAAAAATACTCTCGATTCAATCGGATTTTTCCTTGAATCGAAGAGCCAAGCCTCTTGATTTAAGCGGATTTCCATTTGAATCAAGAGTATTTTTTACTGTCAATGTTTTTAAGAGTCTGGACTCTAGATCCAAGCTACTTTTTCTACCAGTGAGGTACATGATGACGACAGTTCTTGAAGAAATTTGCACTCTCAGGTGGAATTTTAAGATATTAGGACGACAATTAGCAATGAAAGATACACTACTTTTGGCTTATTGCAGTAACAACGCGTGTGCCAATAGTTTGTTCATTATTGAGATAGCTGTTTTTATCCGCGTTGATCCATGGGTCAACTAGATGCAGCGGCTCCTCGTTTCAAAATTTTGTCCATTTGTTTATGATTCCACCAAGTTGTGAGCAATATGAACATATTTTCAGGGGCTGAGTATGCAACACGTGCTAAAAAGCACCAAAAAGCAAAACCCAGTCGCCTTTCATTTAAATTCGCATTTAATTTCGAAAAAAAGAAATTCATATTTTTCTGAAATTTAATGAAATATTTCACTTGAAATTTCATGGAATATTTCACTTAAAATTTCATGAAATATCTCACTTGAAATTTCATGAATTATTTCACTTGAGATTTCATGAAATATTTCACTTGAAATTTCATGAAATATTTCACTTAAAATTTCATGAAATATTTCACTTGAAATTTCATGAAATATTTCACTTGAAATATCATGAAATATTTCACCTGAAATTTCAAAATTTTACATTTATGAAAAATTGCAACTCTGGCGTCTATCCTAATCTCCCAACACCGGGCTCGAGAGCCGTTCACCAATGCCAAGGCTGCAATCATGGGAAATCTTTACACTCACCACAAGTGAAACATTTCCGAGTTTTACTCATCTCGGTGTCCCCCCGATGGGGAGGGGGGGGGGGGAGGGACGGAGGCGCTTTGGGTGAATGCTAATCTCACGCCAGCTCCCTCGGAGGAGATGCGAAGCGTTTCTGAGCCGACCAGCTCATCGGTATCTCGTCTAATTACAGGTATCTCAAGCACAAAATTGAACAAAATGCCCCGCGGGCCCTTGTCGTGGGTCCGTGATTAAGGGGACTCGACCGGGGGGGGGGGGGGGGGTGGACCGTGTGACAAGTTTTCGGTCACGGTGCCGGGTCCCGCTCGTCCACGCGAGCCCCCGGTTTCGATTTCACCGAGTGCATAAACCCACCGCGAGGCAATTGGAAAAGCTCGCGTTGAAAAGTGAGCCGGCTTTTCTTGAGGCCCCGATGAATGCTTTCTTTGGGAGGGTTTCCTTTTGCATCGACAGGAACGGGAATTCGATTTGTTTTGTACTAGATTTAGGATTGAGTTAAATAGACCTATTCGATCCTGGTTCGATGTTTGGCTCAAAACAATGGAACATGACCTCAATTAAAATTCAAGGGTTTAAGTTAGAAGAGCTGCAAAAGAGAAAATGTCTAACAACTCGCTTTTCATTGCCGTGTGCAACTCATATGAATCAAAAATCAATCACAATTTGACTACCCACTGATTACTCGATTGACTTTTGAGGCCAAGTATGAACATGTTAAACCAAGCGCATTTTCACAAGGAGAATCTTGAGCATTTCTAATTTAAAATTCCACCGATTTAACTTGTGATCGCACGCGAAAATCAGAAAATTATGCACAAAAATACCACATGTATATTGGTGTAAAAAATTGAATTGTTACAGTCAATTTTGCAACCTTGGGCTTGAGTTAAGTTCTTTCATCCAGGAAACGACGAAGAGACTTGTATCCCCGTTTTTACTTTATTATTTCTTCAGGGAATTAATCGGATATTAAAGTAGTAATTAGATACCAATGACGTCAATTCTTCTAAATAGTCAGGAATAACGTGAGGCAGCTTGCATAGAAGGTGAGAAGCTGAGAGGATGTCACGCTCGCTCACGATGCGACCTGAGAAGCAGTATCAAGTTTGTCGCGGTATTGCGTCGCCCTGAAATGAAGGCGTTTTCATTTTCAGCCGAGTGGTCCCTGCTGAAAGCGTTACGTTGCGTTCCGTCATCCACTCAACATAAACATCTCAGCACTCGATGCACCACAGCAAAGTGTCTAATATTTTCGTTGTCCTGTCGAAATTTAATGTGCATGGCAAGTTTGCCCCTCGACATACGGAAAAAATATAAACGATTTAATGGGCAACATTCGTTCATGTATTTGCGCATGAAGGCTGCAATAAAAATCGAGAATATTATCCTTTTACTTCACCCTCTCTTTTTCCGTCTCCTGGTTCTCCTTTTTCAGAAAACGAAATAGTTGGTTAGTTAGTTAATTTTATTAGAGACATTCAGCATCTCAGGCTATTAAAACTTTTACAGAAAATATGATGGGTGAAATGTCAAACATTCTCAATAAGACCTATATGTATAGGAGTATGCACATTGAGGTTTACTCACGGAAGTACATAAATTATTCGTATTTTCAGGATATGTGCAATGCCCTACAATATTTATTCTGTAAAACCCTAATTATGTAAATGCAAAAGTTGCCTTGTTCTAGAGTAACATTTTCGTAACAACTTCCCAAAATTTAGACTTGAGTGCGGCGATTCTTTCTCAGTATGTGTGTATTTTTTGTACGTTTTTTTTTTTTATTTTTTTTTTTTTGTTTTTTTTTTTTTTTGTGTTGAAAAACACAAATTTTAAATTTCAAAACTTTTTCTCTTCAAAAATCACTAAAAAAAACCATGATTTGGGAATGAAGTTGGATTTAAGCCTTTGAAAAAAAGGTGCGTACTAAATAAGGGTGGAGGCAGGGCCCAAATCTTCAATTTCAAAATTGTCTCATCAATTTTTTTGTGTATTACTGAACCGTAGCTCTCTTTGGGTGTCACAGGAAATCGGACTGAGGTCCTCGGGTGAATGAACAGGGGAGGGCGGTGCAATTAAGGGTGGCGACGGGGATGGTGGCGTAACCGCAAGAGGGCGCGGCGGTGGTGGCGGCGAAACCCTTGAGGAGTCAAAGGGCCCGCCGACCCCGGGAGCCGGGCAACTTGGTCGCGCCCACCCCGGCGCGGGCGTCGCGGCGCCCCCATGAGATCCGTTCGTCTTTCATTGTGCCCCGTCTTTGTTTGCGCTTCGTCCGATTGCCCTCCTCTTCATGCGCCACAGATGCCTCTTCGCCGCCAGGGCACGTCTACGGTGTCCCTCAATTCGTCATTTTCTGGCGAAGGAACGTGATTCCATTTGAAGGTTGCACAATTACCCCAACACGGAATAAAAGTTAGTGCTGAGCCCTAACTGTTTAGATCAAAAAGAGCAAGTTAATAAGGTAGTAGTGCTAAGCCGAACAAATTTAGGGTACAGCGCTACTGCACTGGAAAAAAAAAAAACATACTGGATCTAGAGTCCAGACTCTTAAAAACATCAACAAGAAAAAGTACTCTTGATTCGTTCAGAATTTAGCTTAAATCAAGAACCAAGCCTCTTAATTTAAGCGGATTTCGTTTTGATTCAAGCAAAAATCCGATTGAATCAAGAGTATTTTTTCTTGTCAACGTTTTCAAGAATCTGGACCCTAGATCCAATGTGTTTTTTTTTCCAGTGTGACTGTTGTAGGTCTCAGAACTACTGCCTTATTAGCGGATTCCATTTTATCTATAAAGTAAGGACTCAGCACAAAGTTTTTTTTTTTTTTTTTTTTTTTTTTTTTTTTTTTTTTCGTGTAACAATCTATTTTATGTAGAAATGTTAATGTGCAATTTTTTGCCGAAAGTTTTCTGATTTTCGCATGCGACCAGAAGAAAAATCAGTGAAATTTTCGGTTAAAAATGCATAAGATAAGATTACCCTGGTAAGAATGCGATATGCGCGGGGGAATTCGGTAACATTGAAATGAAGTTACGTTCTTTCGTAAGGGGAACGATCCATATTTTGTTTGTATTAACTTGCTTTTAAAAATTATAAGAATGAAAAAAAAAGAAGTATAGACAAGTGCGTTTCATGCTTACACGGATGTACGGATGAACGGTGAAATACCCATTGAGTGAGAATTGGACACATTTGAAATGAAAAGAAATTATAGCCACAGTGACATGAGTCTTGTCATGCAAGTATTTTAACGAATCTTATGGCTCATGATAAAATGGGCACTGCTCTTTTTGATTGAAATATGTTCAATTTGCACATCGATGAAAGCGCGAAACACACATGTCTCTATTCCTTTCTTTTAATTTGTATGATTTTTTATAAAAAAAATTTTGTACAAACAAAATTTGGTTCGATGTACGTGCCAATTAGATAGGAGAACTTGCGCTTAAGCTCTTTCCCTCTATTGAGAATTTCAGTCTTGTACTGAATATTAGCGGATGTAGGCAAAAATCACCTATTCTCTGGTGCAATTTTTCCCCTCTATAATACACGAGAGTAATTATCCCCGTATTTTGTAGTTCAGAAAAGGCCTTATTGGTTACTCTCCATCATCCCTAATTTTCCTGTAAGTCAAGGTTATTCCAGGAGCCATGTTACGCCAGGCAAGATTCGATTTTTCCGAAAACTGGGTGCATGGTAATGTAAAAAAGGTCATACGAGGGGCTTGGAGGACAAGGTGCATTAGTGCAGTTTAAGGAAAAATTGGGATATTAATGATTTCAAGTAAAACTAGTCTTAATGCACATTCTGCAAAATATTTTCTCCCAAATTCCAATTTTTAAGCATCAAAAAGTCAGTTTGAACTTTCTTTCCGCCATGAGGATCCATGTAATGTCGAAACTTCAAACTCGTACACCGGAAAAAACACATTGGATCTAGAGTCCAGACTCTTAAAAACTTCGACAAGAAAAAGTACTCTTGATGCAATCTGAATCTAGCTTAAATCAAGAACCGAGCCTCTTAATTTAAGCGGATTTCGTTTTGATTCAAGCAAAAATCCGATTGAATCAAGAGTATTTTTTCTTGTCAATGTTTTCAAGAGTCTGGACTCTAGTTTCAATGTGTTTTTTTTTTCCAGCGTATTTCTCGAAATAGCAAAAACTGCACTGCTGCACCTTTAAGCCCCTCATATCTGCATTCAGCAGCTAGACATGTGTACATGGTATGCTCAATAGAATGTTTTACTTAGATTCTAATAATGCGGGGTTTAGACGCATGCAGAAATCTGTTCAGGATATGGCGGGTATTGACTCCGTATTGGCGCCTGTCGGTTCTCTGGTTTCACCGCCGAGCCCGGCGCCCGTCTTACGGCAGCATCATTTTCAGCTGATCAGCGACCTGGTATAGAACAATCGGAAAAATCGCTGATTCCGTGAGAACAGGTATAGGTCGATCAGTGGCCAAGTGTTGGGTTCTCAATGATACAGTGTGCTTCAAAATTACACTGGAAAAAAAAACACATTGGGTCTAGAGTCCAGACTCTTAAAAACATCGACAAGAAAAAATACTCTTGATTCAATCAGATTTAAGCTTAAATCAAGAACCAAGCCTCTTACTTTGAGCGGATTTCCTTTTGATTTAAGCTTAAATCTGATTGAAGCAAGAGTCCTTTTTCTTGTCAATGTTTTCAAGAGTCTGGACTCTAGATCCAATGTGTTTTTTTTTCCCCCCAGTGTAAACACAATCTCATGCTTCCGCAAATGCGGGGAAAACACGATTACACCACAGTTGTTGAGGAGCGTGTAGGACAAGGCGCCTGAGTGCGGTTTAGCTATTTCGAGGAGTACGTGTCCGAAGTTTCGAAATGACAGTGGCAAGATGACTGTTTAACCTATGGAGGCTGGAGTTTACCCTTTTCTCAGAGGCAAGCAATTCACAATTATTAAAATTTTCGTATCGATAACTGTTGCAGCTCGGAGGCTATTTTTTGGCCTACCTTGAATATTAAAGGCGAAGTAACAAAGGTATTTTGAAACCCTCATACCGCATAACCTCTCATACTGTTCCCGTTACTTCTAATGAAATAGTAAAAAAACGTCATCAAAGACATAATGACGACAAGTTATTTTCTCATTCATTGTCTCGTGTAAAATTTAACGGGCATAATAATGCTTTCATAGTGCAAGAATTATTTTTCCTAGTGTAATAAGTGATCGACAAGAAACGTAATTTTCATGATGTCGTATCCAATTTGTATCAGAGTAGATCCTCAAAACTAGTTTGTTGGTGTAAGAAAAACTGTGCCAAAAACTGGAAATTGGAGCGCTACAACTCAATCAGAAAACTTGGAAATATTGAGAAAAATTGATAAGCGCACATATTCGACACATGCTATACGACCCGACCTACGAATTGAAAGGACACTTACCCTCCGTGAACTTCTTTTGGTTATTTTCTTGTCAAAAAACCTGGAAAAACTAGTTGCAAAATGAAAAACAAAGGTTTTCAAATTGTTCATGACAGTTGAATATTTTTTTCTGACATTTTACAATGTGAATGAGGATTTTTTTCCTATTTTTTTTCTCTCTTTCTTTTTTCCTCCCTCACTTGCTCACTCGTTAGGGATAGATAATTTCGAAGAAAAAGTATTCTGTACAGCTTCTTAAAAATGCTCAATTAACTGGATACGGTGAATTCCATGATTGCCTGACGAGGAAAATTTCAGGAAAATAAACTCTGAGGATAGAAAATGTTTCGCACACCAATATTAATGTAAGGCTCAAATATCAACGTATGTTGAAGTAAGGATTGAAAAGAATTTTTATGTCTGATATCAGAAGCTTCCGATATTTCGTCGTTCCCTTCACGAAAAAACGTAAATACATTTCAAAGTTGCTAAATTCTCCCTCTCTAATTGCCTTATAACCAGGAAAATCTATGGCATTTCTAATAAGAATTTCACTGAATTTTCTTTTGATCTTATGCAAAAATCAGAAAAATTTCAAACAAACAAATTAAACCCAAATTAAAAGAATCAACCAAACCGCACCAATGTTGAACTTTTCATCGTTTCGGACTCTTTCGTTTTTTAGTTTTTTGAAGGCAAAGAGTTAGTTTTTTGAGCGTTAATAGTTTAAACATTGAGGTAATTGGACTTTCAAAATTGTTGGACCCAAACATTTCGTGGTTTCCCGAAAGTAAGGAACGCAAGGTAGCAAAATTGACTCAAACAATTCAATTTTCTGCAAGGATGTACCTGGGAAATTTTTGACCAACTTTTTAGCGATTTTTGCATGAGATCAGAAGAAAAATCTGTGAAATTTCCAGGTAGGAATTCCCAATAATTTTCCGGTAAAACTGCAGTTTGAGAAGGGAAATTTGGTAACATTGAAATTTAGTCACCTTTCGTGAAGGAAACAACGATGTCGTACTTGCATGTTTTGGACTTGTCATTTGGGAAGCCAAATCTCAATCGGTTCGAATGATCAGGAAAACGAAAAGATTTTCGTCCGAGCAGGAAAACTATAAAGGACGGGGAAAGTCGAAGAATTTCCCAATCTACCACTCCTGAGAGCAGAAAAATGATACGTCACTGAGAGAACGGAGAGAAAGAAAATCCTCAGAGACGGACGAAGAAAAATTGGTCGAAACAGAGCTCGGTAATCGATCTTGCACCCGTGCTATCGCCGCAGCCACCGCTCGGGGGGGGGGGGAGGGGGGAGCGGTACTTTCTCTTCGCTTCAACTATTGACGTAAAAAAGTCTGGGGAGATATGTTGCAGGGAAGGGGGGAGTCGGGGGGGCGCGGGAGGGGCGGCGAAAAGAGGACAGGGGACAGTGCGCGACTTTAATATGTATACGCAAGTTCACTCGACTTGCTTACAGCATCCCCCCCACCAACCCCCGGCCCCTACTTTTATTGACCCCGGACCCCCCTCCCCCCCTCCGCGGCCCCCACCCGGCTCGGACGTCGCGTCCCCACCCTGCTCCGTTCATCATTTCCCACTTCTAAGGTGATTAAAATTATAGTTTCTCTTCTTTCTCTGTCCCTCGGCCCCCCGGTTTTTCTCTCGTGTTTGTCTCTGTTCCCTGAATTTTTCCTCTCGATTTTCAGGAACGGAAAGCCTTTCGTTCCGGCGCCCTGTGTGGCTCGTGGCGTTTCTGGGGCGCGGAGTTCTCGGAACGCTGGAAATAGTTGTTTCAATTTGCGTTCAACCTGATAAAAGTACGGGTAATACTACGTGGCATTTTGGTAGAATGTTGCACGGTCAGGAAGAGGACCCCTCCAGTCAAAAAGGTTGTTCACTTCAGCTAAATAATCCAGTTAGGGTGAAAAATGTCAATTTTTAAATGCTCCAACATTCCTAGGATCATTGGATCACACGTTTAAGCAAAAAATTATTAACAATTATGTTACAAGGGATATTGTAAGAAATAATTTTCAAAGTCGGCGAAACTTATCTTTGTTTTTCTCAAGTATGCATTTTATCTTCATCAGTCCTCAAAATTCTCTCTGAAGCGCAGTCTTTAATTTTCGTGTGTTTTTAACGCCAATTGATACAAAATTAATACCTCCAAGCCGTGATGTAGTTACATTTTCACCTCTTTTCCATCGTAAGAGCCTTTTTGTTCGACTCAAGTACCAAAAAATGGCGATTTGTAAATACATTATAGGTTGCAAAAATTGTGCAGCCTCAAGTTCGACTTGTCTCTTCCTTGATTAAAAGGGTTTATATCCAAAATTTTGCGGAAAGATCCACCACGTTGTTATTTACTAGGGTCATGTTGAGGATTTTCCGTGGATTTTTTGGCATCTTCCATCTTCGTTGGAGTCAGATATTCATATGTTTGATCACACTCATAAAAGTTAAACTCCTTGAATTATCAAAACTATAAACCTCCTTTGAACACAACACGATGCACGAATCTCAAACTTTGTCCGCAGTCCGATCCTTGCAGATGATATTTGGTTGTAATTTTGAATTTTCTAAAATAATCCACCCATGTAGTGATTAAAGTTGGAAATCAGTCAATTGTACCTATAATTCATCACAGCAGAGCTAAGGATTCAACTTGAGGTATAAGGAGCACGAGTCACACTTTTACTAGCAGGAAGTACGCTTCCACGTAAGTCCTCACATGATTAATGGATTTTCAGATTTTTGATGGCGTTGTCTACACCTAGAAAAAGCTATGGCTTATAAACCAATCAGCGTGGTTCATATGGAACACCACTAATAGTAGTAAAGGCAACTAATAATAAAGCACATATACCTTAGTGATGGTACGAGATACCTCAGTATGGTTCACAGACCGAGAATCATTAGTTCATTTACGACTATTAGTGGTGTCCTATATGGACTGCATTTTGCAATAAGGAACTACGCGACATGGTTAATTTTAGAAACATCATAAGTACCGTTGGTTTCCCTATGGGGATACGCGCTTTTAAGAATGAGCAAGAAATTGTCGTTCCTTATTGCAAAATGTAGCCCATATGATCCATTAATTGGTGTATGAAGCCATAGATTTTTCTTTGCGTACCGCTAAGAGGAGTGGCGCGAAGCGTCTCTCGAGGTGGGGCCGCTAAGCGGCCAGAACGGGAACCCCGGAGCACCGCCGAACGGAGACAAATTGCGGGGCACCTGGATGCAAGCGGCGGGGAGCGATGGGAGGGGCGCCGAGGCGATCGCCAATCGGCGGCCGTGAACGGGCGATTGGTTATAGGCGATTGAGCTTTCGATCGGGAACGTCGCGGCGCCGCGTCGGGGGCGCCGAACGGGGTTTTCCGGTTGCGCGCACCGCTCCCGCCCGCCGCCCCCCCCTCTCTCAGCACCAATCGCGAAAGAGTTGAGCGGGAGCCCCGGCGAAAGGATCGCGCGGGGCGGCGGCGGGGGGGGCGGTGGGGAGAGGGGGGTCATTCGATCGGAAAACAATATCCCGCGACCTGCGCGCGGCGGCGGACCAATCGGAGCCGGCCGCCCGCCCGCGCCCCGGCCAAATCCGATCAATCGAAGCTTCATTGATGCGCGCGCGTCGATACGCCGAGCGCCCCCCCTCTTTTCTGTCCTCCGCCGCGCCCTTTTTCATTTATTCGCCCCCCGATGTATGGCTACATTTTACGGCGCCGAGCCGTCTATCGATTGATTTTCCTTTTTTCGCCGTCTTCCCCCCTACCCCCCCCCCCTTACCTTCTCCACGACTGGTTCTGAAGTCTCCACTGTCGTGCCTTTTTTATTCCCTCTTGTGGGTCCTCCGTAATGTATGACTACATTCTCGGGTATCGGTTTGGTCCCTCTTTCGTCGTCGATGATACCTCTCGATACCTTCCGCACCATCGGGAGCTCCCTGTTTTTGAGCCCGCGTTTATTTTGCTCTCTGCATACAGTTGCGTAGATGAACTCCATCCGCTCCTCCTCGTTTTTCAGAGTCATAGATTTGGACTATTTATGCTAAAAGCATTGGCGGATGCAGCTAATTGGCAACATTGTTTTTTCCCATTTAAACCTGTGGAAATGTATCGATTCTCGGAGGGGCCAGGTGCTCCGACAAGAATCGATTATTTAGCATAGGTTAAATGAAGGAAATGCGGTGTTGCCAAATTGTTGGATCCGCCTCTGTTTATGCTAAAAGGAACTACGTTACACGCAATCCCTTTGCACGTAGTTGCCTTTAGCATAAATAAGCCCATTTCATCATATTGATTGATTTTCCCGCTTTTCCGACCACCATTTCATTTCTTCTCATTCGCTTAATTTAGGAGCTGGAAGCCTCTGCTGGCTCTGTTTCGATGCCTTTTTCAGATTTTCTGAGATGTTTGACAAGATTATCAGGTATTCTTTACCTCTTTTTCTCTTCTGATGGTACTTCTTGCGACGTACCTTCCATACCATCAGGAAATTCCTGTTTTTTAGCGTGAGAGCATTTTGCTCTACGCCTACAACTGTGTAGATAAACTCGGTTTGACTCGTTCTCGTTCAAGGATGTCTTTAGTTTTACGCCATCGACTGATTTTCCATTTTTTCATCGCCCCACTTTTCCTTTTTGCCTTTCGACTGATTCTGAAGCCAAAAACCTTTGCTGTCATGCTCGATGTCACGATCTACGTAGGGTGCGTCGAATAGTGGCTGATCAATTTACATCACGAAACACTCCATACTACTGGATCCAGGTTGTTCGTTCGAAAAAAAGGAGGAAAAAAAGAGAAGAAAGAGAGAAGGAGGGAACGGAGGAAAGAAGAAGGAAGGACGCATGTTTTAGGATATTATTAATGACGAAATTTACTCAAACTGCATATCATTGCGTTAAAATATCACAAAATTTCTGGGGAAGGCCCCCCCTCGACCCCTTTACACCACCCTTATCCGAAGCGTCTGGATCCGCCTATGGCGTCGGAGCATCCTCCCAACTTGGACCGAAGTCACTTCTTTTTCGAAGGCAATCCGCCGAAGCGAAGAGGAAAAAACATAGATTGATTTTTTTCCTTCACCTTCATCCCTTATTCTCTTGCGGTGCCGGCAGGAGAACAGAGGAGGTGAGAGGAACAGAAGAAATTTATTCAGTGCTTCAATGCGGTAGCTCTCGCTTCATTTAGCGTCGTCGATCTATCTTCCTTATTTATTTCCTCCTCCTCCACCACCCCCTCTTAGCTATGAGCTGCGCCCCCCGATGCCCCCCAACTTCGAGCACCGGTGCTCATCGGCCCGAGGTTGCCGCTCAATTGGACGTATTTCTATCGAACGGAACTATGTGCATTAAGACATGAGCCCCGATACCCATAAGAATACATGCATTTCAGGGCTCACTTCATAATGCACATAGTTCCGTTTGACAGAAATACGTCAATTGGCAGATCATTGAACTTTTCTCGATGAAGCCTCGCTGGAAAAACTCACTTGAATTTTCCATCGACCAGATTTTATCCCGAATCAAGCAAGTCTCTGCTTGATATAGCTGCTTTAAAAATGAAGCATATTGGTGATCGACCTCTCCTGTAATACAGCATCGGATGGGGAGACAAAATGCAAAATTTGGAATATCGATGGTGAAACCACCAGACCACGTATCTCGTTTGCGGTGTCTAAAAATCTCCGCTCTCATTTTATTTCTTTGAAGGAGAACAAATCAATATCATTCCTTGAGGTTTTCTTCGCACAGAGAAGAAAAATCACGGAAATTTGTAAGAATTGACGTTCAGGAGCTCACCGTTTAAAAACTAAAGTATGACGAGGAAGTCTTCAACGTCGAAAACCGAGATACGTGGTTTGGTAGATACATCGTCGATACGTAGAATAACGGCGTTTTTGCCTCGGACGGAAGTAACTACCCATACTATCTCTATCGATGGAGTAACTCACCAAGCAGAGACTCAGACTCTTCAGAAGTTGATAGACAAAGCTAAAGGCAGAAAAAACCAAAAGGATATGGAGGGATCCTATTGGTGAAATCAGGTGGTTGCACTGGAAAAAAAAACACATTGGGTCTAGAGTCCAGACTCTTAAAAACATCGACAAGAAAAAATACTATTGATTCAATCAGATTTAAGCTTATATCAAGAACCAAGCCTCTTAATTGAAGCGGATTTCCTTTTGATTTAAGCTTAAATCTGCTTGAATCAAGAGTCATTTTTCTTGTCAATGTTTTCAAAAGTCTGGACTCTAGATTCAATGTGTTTTTTTTCCAGTGTGCGATGGACAAAGATGGAACCCTTCAATGAAACCAATAGGATCGCACCATACTCTCTATGTCTTCTTTGTCTATTGCGCTGTCTATAAATGTTAATAATCAGCCTGCGCCTCGAGTGGCCATTCGTGTGTCTAGGCGGAGAACCTGAAGCTTCACTAAACGGTAACAAGGAGGCAACGACGCCTCGGGACCGCCACTCCATCGTTTGCCCTTTACGTTTTCTCAACCCCCATCCCCTCCTTCCCTCCCCCGCCTCCCCCGGTTCATCGTTGTCGCCTTTTCGCCCGTCTTTATTGCCGCGTTTTCGTTTATACGTTTTATGTAAATGTAATTAATGCAGTATTCTAATTTTGACATTGTAATTTCTTATTTCGCTAATTTTTATTTCCCCGCTTCCCTCCCCCGATCCGCATCTTCCGTGTCCGACAAGTTCCGATGGCGATACTGAAAAATTAAAGATAAAATAAACGCGTTTTGCGATTAGAAACGTAGAAAATTTCCTACCTGATTTTTCCCCCTCTGGATCTTTGGATCTATCGATTATTTTATTCTTAAACTTTGGTTCCTACTCGTTTTCACCTAAACTCAAATACTTAATGAAAAAGAGGCGATGGAACTGAGTTTTATACATTTAAATGTACGAAAACAATCGATTCTCGTTAAAGCAGCTTTTCTTGCCTAACATCGATATTTTTAATGGATTGAAATGGAGAAAAAAGAATGCTGCCAACTTGCGAAATCGCCACTGAAAAGAGGCGAAATGACGCGTGTCGGTATTTTATACCCTCGTGCGTGCGTATCAGCAATTAGATCTCTATGGCACCACGAAAAAGACGTCAGACCGTAGCTCCTTCGCATTCCTCCGATTTCTCCACTCGGATCCCTCGTCGATATCTCTAACTAAATCGAAGAGACTGTCCTCGAAAAATGTGTTAATAACCGTTACGAGTGGGTTGCATTTTGTAAAGAGAACAACCGTACTTAGGCTGTTTCAGGAACAATGCATGTGCCATTAGTTTTCCCATGTAGATAGGGGCTTTTGCCCGGAATTAAAGTCCCTCGCAGTAAAAGTTAGTTATTTCGGAAGAGGTTGCTCACACGAGGGATTTTTTTATAGAAATTAGTGGATGAGAGGATACTGAGCGGCTCGTTGTACCAATTTTGAGTAATTTTCAAGGTTCTAACCTGTTTTTTCGTCTAAGGTTACTAATGGTTTTGTCGAATCGAGTTAAGTTAGCGACAAAAAGGTTTACTCTCCTTTGATTGCGGACGATCGACTGCCCCTAAGCTTGAAAAAAAAACGCAAGCCGCAACACTCTGAAGTAAAACACACGATGGGAACAACCGCATCAAGTGCCACTCCCGCACACGACACTAGTGTTTTAGGGAAGGGGGTATCGAGGTGAGTGTTCAGTAATTTTCAGGGAGGAAGGGAAGTTTGGTCCAAAAGGGTGCCATGAAACCTTAAGTTTAGCGGTGTGCAAGTACAGTATCACCGAAAAAGCAAAATTCCGACACAGTGATCCGAGTATGGTAATGAACACCGGATTCAATGGAGCATTTACCATACCATGGTAAGTACCACCAAAGTTCTGGAGAATACTGCTATAATTCTGGTTATTTCCAATAAAAAGTATCACTGTGTAAAAAATCAGGTAGACTTATGAGTCAATCGTACTTTTTTATTGAGAAGAATGACACCTGAGGAGAGAAAACAAGCAGGAAGCTCCAACGCATTCGCGTCGGAGAGCGGCTCTGGCGACAGTAGTTGTAGTCAAGAATGAGGGCCTAGACACATTTTGTCACTGATGTACAATCCGACAACTGTCGATTCATGTTTTGTAACTTAGCAGATTTACGTAGCCGGTGTATAAATGTGTATTGGCCCTTGATATGCAGAATGCATGGCACTATCACTTGTTGTATACTTTTAATTTTCAAGGCTCTTTCGAGGTCCGCATCCTAAAAAATCTCTCCCACAGTATTTTTTTTAACTTGTCGTTGTGATTGGGCGCCAATTTCTTTCAATTGAGTCATCATCTTCTTTTTTTGTCAAATAACTAGTTTGTGCAACAATAAGACTGAAACTGACTGTAACTGAAATTTTGTCTTTTTAGATATTTGGTTATTTTGTATTTATTAGATTGTATATTTTCACAGCCCTGTGATAAGAAACTTTGGAATGCATGGTTGATAAGTCGTTTAGCGAGGCTGCAAAAAATTTGCATTTTTATATCTGAAATTGTAGGTAATGGTTTTGAATATCGAATTGCGATATATTACACGGTTAAGATAGGGCTATATGTCTTGTCGTAAGCGGCGACATAGAGTCGATGTCATTTCAATAATCGCCCCGATGGCCACGGTAGTTGTGTGCCGTCTGCCCACGTAGCAAATGGGAGGCGAAAATGGAAGTCATCAGTGCATCGGTGAGTGTTGAACGTGAAAATTGCGCGGGCCGCGCAAATTTCGCGATCATCGATGTGTCGGGGCTGAGCATCCATCATTTTCTATCTTGTTTTGAAGCTATGTGAGTTGTGATAAAGTACATAATTTTTTTGTATTATATTACTGTATAAATAGTGTAAAATTTGTACAGAACTTTGTACAAAATAGTTTCTTGTAAAAAGTGTGGACTACTGCCACGTCGTTTCCATACAAACTCCCAATACGCCGCAAGTACCACAAATGCCCATGTTAACCAAATCACCTCATCATCCATTTTTTAAGGACACAATTTTTAATTCAAATCAACTTACTTTATCAAAACTCCAATCGTTTATCAAATAACATATATCGAGTCATTTTAACAAAATCAAAGACGGCATAATATCATTTATCACACAGCCAAAAACCTAACCTAGAAACCACGATGTTTACAAACTCAAATTGGAGAACACTCATTGGTCCAATAATAAAAATTGATTTGCCGCCTTTTTTCTTTGCAAGCAAAACGTGTGAACATGTCTGAAAATGGGATCGGGCGTCAACACTCAACGATGCACTGATGACTTCCATTTTCGCCTCCCATTTGCTACGTGGGCAGACGGCATTAGACGTTTACGGTTTCCTTGGTAACCTTTGTTTGCTATCAGCTGATATCGAGTAATATGACTAGGAAGCTCCAACCCAGTGGTTGGAGCTTCCTTAACCGCGAAAACTTTAAAATTCAAATTTTCAAATTTTGAACGTAAAGTACATTTTTTCCATCACGAGATTAAAGCACAGACAAGTTTTGAATTATTGACTGTATCACCATGATTCCAAAAATACACTACACAACATAGCATTGGCTAACAATAAAACAATATGCAATAAAATAAAGTCATGACAAGGAACATAGCCGAAAATGGCGCCGATTCCCATTAACCAACGCGCGGTCTCTCCAATGTAACATGGTCCAATGATACTCCCCAGCTGGGACCGTCCGGAATAGCAGCTCTAGTGCAAGCACCAGAGCCGCTAAAATTCGCCGAAAGCATTAAAATTGTATAAGAGATAAACTGATAACGGCTTCCAAAATTGTTCGTTTTTTTTACAGCTTCCGATTTTCCAGATCTTTCGCCCTTTAAAAAAATGCATGTGGAAGCAGGCAATTCAAAAATGCGTGACACCGACCGAGCAATTAGAGCTTTGAAGGGAAAAGCCTTCTAATTTCAGCTTTTTCTATTGTACTCAACGTGACTTTTAGGCGATTTTACACGTTAACAAATTACTCAGTTGGATGTACCTCTTGAGTGCAACAGATCCATTAGCATTTTTGCTCTCCCCGCCTCTCTGCCTTGCTTCCACCTATCACGTCGAACGACCACTCACATCTTCAGAATTTTCAGGAATTTTTTTTCTTCCTTTTTTTTCTCAAACCAACACGCGAGAAGGAACCAATCTCGAGTCTTCGCTCGAAATTGCCTTTGTGTGAGTGACGGATCGGCCGCCCAAAAAATTTAATTTTTCGACGGACGGGTTCGTTTAGAGAAGAAAGAAAAAAAAAGCGATGATCCATTTCTCCACCGTTCCGTCACAAAAAAGAGGAGTGTTGTTTTTTTCCCAATTTTTTTTATCAATTTGCGTCACAGTTCTACATAAGGACGGTGACAATCCGCCCGAGCGACGCCTCGAACAAAGCGACGTGACATCCAAAACTCGAACCGTGCTGACGTCCTCGGCAAAAACATCGTAACTCCTCTCCAAAATTGGACGAATTTATGCTAAAAAGAACTATGTCTCACGCAAACCTTATGCACATAGTTCCTTTTAGCATAAATACGTCCAATTTGCAATTGGACTGCATTTTGCAATTTGGAACTTTAAATTCTGGCTCATCTGAAAAAACACTTATGTGCATGGGGAAACTAATGGCACATAAGTTGTTTTTAAACCAGGCCAGAATTTATAGTTCCAAATTGCAAAATGCAGTCCAATTATCTCTCCGATAAAATGCCACATTTCAAAAATTTCGATCGCCATCATGCTTCGTTTTTTCAGTCCGTTCTCCCGATAATATTACAATCATTCTGGGAACACGCGGAACGAGTTTTCGCCGGTTTTTTAACTGGAGAAGATTTTATCAGGAAAAACGTGTAACAGAATGGCGTTACGGCAATCTAAATGGCAGCATGCCGTCCGTTTTTTTTTAATTCGCCGGATGGCATAAACGCTTGGCGTCTCCAACAATTCTATGTCTTATTTAATCCAATCCAAATAAAACCAATGGCAGAATAATTACTTTTAATGAAGATGATTCGATCATCGATCGACATTGATTTTTACGGTGGAAGTTTCCCTCCATTGCCGACGCGCGACGTTGCAAATCTACTATCTCATTCGAATTTTCTGAGGAGGGCCTAATCGCCGGTTTTGTCCAAGTCTCGTTTTATTTTTCTTCCTTCTTTCAAGAAGATTCTCGAAATATATCGCAGAATTTGTCAAGCTGTATCCGTAAAAAAAATTACGAATATAATGAGATAAATGAAAATAATAGGAAGTGGAAATTTTTCAACGCGGCAATCGATAGCCATAATATGATGGTTTTCCAATCGATTTATCGATTTTCTATGACAGGGCTAATAGCGACCGTGGACTCGTCTCCGGCGATTCGCTGTGTGCATCTGTAACACACTTATTTTTGGGCAAAAGTTGGTCACTAGGGTAGAAAGTTTTTGATCATTCTTTTTCAGGAATCCCTCGCTTTGAGGCGGACCTGTCCACTTCGAGACGTTTGCTCATTTTTCACTTCGAGTTGTCCTGCTCTCGGAGGACAACCCTCTGAGATGAGACTTGCATATTGCTGTGGCGAAGGAAAATGTTGTATGAACATTTAGGCATTGTCAAATTTCTTCTAATATACTCTAACTCTCTAACATGCTTATGTCAGTGAATTCATACTCCGCAGTTTAATATATTATCTGCAAAACTTTCTAAAGAAAAATTCGCTAACTTTCTAAAACATTTATTATTTTATCGCGAAGTATTTGAATATATTTGACAACTTTCATGAAAAGTCTCGTCTGCAAATACTGGGTATCCAAAAACTGCTCATCTTGCACTAAAGTTGGACTGCATAGTGCAAAAAAATACCACTAATTCTGGTCTATTTTTAGCACAGACAAGTGTTGTTGGTTTTTTTATTGCAGATAGGTGATTTTATGGTTGAACTGCAAATCGTGGTTTCTCTTTGCAAAATAAATTCCGAAAAATTGAATAGACTTGTTGCTAATTCGTCGTTCCCCCGACGAAGAAACGCAACTCCATTCCAAGGTAGCCAAATTGATTTAAAAATTCAGTTTTTATAATAAATTAACTGTTCTACATTTGTTCAAAATGTCTCTGATTTCGGTTGAAACGAGAGGGAAAATCCGATGGTAATACCTAAGACTCCCCTGTTAAAACTCCAATTTACGAGGGTAAATTTATCAACATTGAAATGTTGTTTCGTTCTTTCGTGGGGGCAACGACGAATTTGGATATAGTGATGAAAAAATGAATAAAGGGGGTACCCTACACTGTTAAAAAAAAAACGGAGTGAGACTCAGCACAAGCGCGAGTAAGAACGGGCCCTCACTTCGCCGGACCGAGGAGTCACTACGACGGAGAATTGGCTGGACGGAATTTGGGTGCCGTACGTATAGAAATCACTCCGACGCCGGACGGATTCGCGGGAGCCGCAAATTTAGGGGTTCGCAGCTAGGGGATGGTGGAAAGGGGTTAATTGTGGAAATAATTTTTGAAACCATGAAAAATAAAAATAATGAAACTATGGGCACGTGATTTAACCGATTTTGAGGTTAGAAAGAGCTTGATGCAAAAACGGCTTTTTTTCGCCCCCCCTCTGGAAGTTCTTCAGACTTTGTCTATTGATTACTCATACTTGAGCGCTTCTTTTCCCAAATTTTCAGACCCCCAAAAAATTTTGGGGGGGAGCTAGGGGGGGTGGAAGTCAAAACCTATGAACCTCGATATCTCTTGAACAAAGAAAGATATCGAAGTCCGGTTTGGACGAAAAATCGTCTAAAATTGCATACTTTAAGATTCTAAAGGTCGAAATCCCGATATCACATTTTTAAGTCAACATATGTGCTTTTTTCCAGTTTTTAGGTCTAGAAAATTTCTTTTAAACGAAAAATTTACAAAGATCTCAATTTTTTATTTGAACCAAAACCAGTTTTTTAAATTGTTCGTCTTTTTCCGCATCCAACGAGTGGTCCATTAAGCTGGGGAACCAAACGGTTCCGGAGTTATGATCGATTGAAGTTTTCGCTCAACGCGCGCCGACCGATTTTCGCGCGCAAAAAAGTCGGATTTGACTGTTATTAGATCAGATTGAATGTTCAAACTGAGCAAAATGCTTTATTAGGGACTCTTGAGGGTCGCTGAGTTCAGAAATTACCGATACTTCCAAAAAATTCACGTTTTTAAAATTGCAGCTCCGCAGCGCTATTTTAGAGGCCCACTGAGCGCCGACCGGCCGCTCAGTGGTCCTGTCCGAAGCTGCAATTTTAAAAACGTGAATTTTTTGGAAGTATCGGTAATTTCTGAACTCAGCGACCCTCAAGAGTCCCTAATAAAGCATTTTGCTCAGTTTGAACATTCAATCTGATCTAATAACAGTCAAATCCGACTTTTTTGCGCGCGAAAATCGGTCGGCGCGCGTTGAGCGGAAACTTCAATCGATCATAACTCCGGAACCGTTTGGTTCCCCAGCTTAATGGACCACTCGTTGGATGCGGAAAAAGACGAACAATTTAAAAAACTGGTTTTGGTTCAAATAAAAAATTGAGATCTTTGTAAATTTTTCGTTTAAAAGAAATTTTCTAGACCTAAAAACTGGAAAAAAGCACATATGTTGACTTAAAAATGTGATATCGGGATTTCGACCTTTAGAATCTTAAAGTATGCAATTTTAGACGATTTTTCGTCCAAACCGGACTTCGATATCTTTCTTTGTTCAAGAGATATCGAGGTTCATAGGTTTTGACTTCCACCCCCCCTAGCTCCCCCCCAAAATTTTTTGGGGGTCTGAAAATTTGGGAAAAGAAGCGCTCAAGTATGAGTAATCAATAAACAAAGTCTGAAGAACTTCCAGAGGGGGGGCGAAAAAAACCGTTTTTGCATCAAGCTCTTTTCTACCTACCTTGGGAATTGAACCCGGGACCTACTTAACACTAACCGACGACCCTACCGATTGAGCTATAGCGAACGATGCATGCGAGTGACGCAAAAACGGTATTTAACGTCGATTTGAACGGGCCGCTAAGATATTTTCAATCTACCTGGATTTGTCCGTGTACTTAGTTTACTTTACTATATTTTTTAACTATATTTTATCGTTTTACTTTGTTTTATTTCCTTGTTGTCTCTATTTTTTCTTCACTCTATTTTATTTTTTCAAGCACTTCATTTTTTTTCTTTAATTATTAACTTCTCATTCCTTTACTTTGTTTTATATTTACTGTGATTTCTTTTAATACTTCATCATAATTTTTGGACTTCACTTGACTCTTAAAATTCATTCTATTCTTTAACATCATTTAGTTGTTTCCCTTATTTCATTTTTTTCTTCATCTCCTTGCTCCCTCTAATTATTTACTTCAATTTAGTCTTTGACTTCATTTCATCATATATTTGATTTACTTTATTTTATTTCTTTCCTATTGTCTCTGTTATACCATAATTTCGACTATTCTATTATTTCCACTATTCTATTATTTTTTCTATTTTTTTCTCTTTAAATTTTTCATTTTCATTCTGAGAGTGGTAGGCTTAAAGGGGAGAAGAGACAGTATATAGCGCTAGTGCGAGGGAGAGAAGGTGCGCGTGACTCCGGGCCGTACTGCAGCTCCGGTGCGGAGTGCTTTGACTACACTTGCAGCCCGTCTCAGCACCTACGCGCTGAACCGCACTCCCGTGTTCATTCTCACTCCGGATTTTCCGTCGGACGGAATCAACGATTTTTAACAGTGTACAGTGGCGAGGCATGAATGATCGAATATCGATATTTTCCAATTTCAAGGTATGGTGAAGAATCGATTATTAAGGTATCCCTTGCGAACACGCTGTTCATCGATCGTTTTCCACAGGTTTCAGTGGCAGATCAATCGATGTATCGTAAAGCGCGCCACGCCGCTGGGACCCCAAAAGTTATGAGATTAATATCGGCCAGGAAGGACCGAGACTCAAGCCCCTATTTTCAGTATGGCCGCAAAATCGGCGGCATCGAGGCAAGGGCTGAAACGCTGAAAAAATCGGGGCGGGTCGGGCGTGCCACCGACGGAAAAGCGACCTCGAACAGATGTAGTCGGGGAATCAAGCCGTCATTAAAAACGGAATTAACAGCTTTCGAGAAAACACAAACAGTTTGACCCGAGCTGTATTGATTTGCAAGCAGTAAAAGTTGTTTCGGCTAGAGCTCGCCCCCTCGCCGCCCCCCCTTTTTAATGTCCGCCGCGCTACAACCCCCTCCCTGTCCCCCACCCGACCCCTCCGCGCGTACCCCCTCCCCTGACTCGCCCAGCTTTTTTCCTAGTTCTTTTCCATTTCCTTTCGATATAATTTATCCCTCCCCCACCCTTGTCCCGCTACCTCCCGCTTCGCCGGCTATGTCACTCTGTCTCAGACACTAGTGTTGAGTTGATTTAGAACCGTCTCCGATACGGTGTTGCCCAAAATCCGATGAGCCATCGTCATTGGCGGACCCAGCAAGATGGCGCCATTGCTTCTCTCCATTTAAACCTATAGAAATGTATCGATTTTCGGAAGGACCAGGTGCCCCGACAAGAATCGATTTATCAACACAGGTTTAAATGAAGGAGTATTATTCTATTCCCAACCTTTTGAATCCGCCTCGGATAGTGGAGCTTCGGCGCGATGTCTACCGGGTACAATCGATATATTACAAATTGGATGACTTAAAGCAAACAAGGCATAACACGGACCTTTAAGTTTCTGTACGTAGCAGATAGATTTGACCATCCAGTCGTCAATTTTATCCAATCGCTCTCGGGCCAAATGCTCAAGTCCTGTTACAAATTGGAGATTTGCATTCAATATTGACCACGGATGAGGTGCGAATTTAAGGGAAATAAACTCCGTATATCTTGATGCTCATTCAAGCTCACAGATTCCTCAAAAGTTTGCAACTCCTTAATTTTTGACTTTGAAAATACAAAAGGGTGTCGACTAGGTTGGCCTAGTGATCGGCGCGTCAGACTCTAGGCCAATTGGTCTCGGGTTCGAATCCTGGTTAGGGGTGTCAAATTTTTACAGAACTGATGAGTGGATGTGCTGAAACAAATTCTACTAAGCCTTAATCGCTGAAAATTTGAAAAGCCTGGAGTAAGCATGTGCCAATCTTTTGATGGCTGTAGATTCCTAATGAAATTTACGCACAATTCCCTTCAAAAAAAAAAAAATAATAAAAATAAAAATAAAAAAAAATAAAGGGGTTGATTTGCCTACAAAAATTCCTCACTGTGTGATCAAAAAATTGATTTTTAATGGGTTTTTGAACATAATGCCAGCACTGGTCCCCCTTTTTACCAGCTTTGGCTGTAAGCTTGTGCAGAACACTTAGTTCCACCCCGCAATCTTCGTTCCAAACAAGGAACCGGAGCTGTTACGATGAAAATCTCCATTAATAGATCTGTGATGTGCGTGAACAATTAAGCACTAAGCAGACACCCGGACACTTCATTAATGAAAATCGAGCATAGTTTTATCAGGCTTTTTCCCAGACACGAGCAGTCAGTGAACCTGGGCTCGCAAAGAAAGTAGCTTTTCGAGTTCGGAGCGGTGAGGCGCGTCGCAAGCGCTAAGTTGTTAAACGTTTTATGATTTTCCCTAAGTACACACTTAATATAAAACAATCCAAAGTGGGTAGCCGAGCTACTCACGTAGTTAGATAGAGCCGGGAGTAACTTCATAAGACGGTTTAGAGGATAGTTTCGCACGGAAGATGAACTACGGAGTCTCCGCGTTGCCGGATGGGGTTTCGATACCAGGTCGATAGTTGGCAACGCTGGGCCCGTCCGTTTAAACGCATGGAAAACTATCGATTTATACCGGGGCAGACGATCTTGGAATCGATCATTCGTGACTGATTCAAATTGAGGCAAAATAGTGTCGCCAATATAGTTATGAGAACTGTTTCTGATTCCAGGTTGAACGGATCTCCCGGCCTCTCAAAGGCTCCCAGGAAAATAAGGGCCTGAAGTGGGGACAGGAACCCCTGCAAGGGTCTTCGGCAAACAGTTGCGATTTGTACCGGTTTTTCTTTAGGTTACAGGAATGAGTTGAAATTATCTTGTGAATGACTTGGACTCATCACTTACTTCCGACAAGAAATTCAACCTACACCGAAAAGAAAAAGAGGTGTTGTTCTAACATCCTGGATGTTAAAAAAACGTGTGACAACTCTAGGATGTTGTCCAGGGCCGGATCAAGGGGGTGGCCACATGGGCGCAATTTTTTTAAATGTAGATATAAAAAAAATTGGTTTTAGGAAAAAAATTACAAACAAAATCTCTCATTTTCAGATAGTATAGTAATTTCTAATTTTGTCGTCTTTCGGTGATACAAGAGATAGCACCTTTAATTAATCGAGTTAAGAGAGAGTCCAAACTCGCAATTTGGCCAGGAACGGCGCGACTGATATGAGAGAGAAATGTTGACGAGGACTTGAGATGAAAGAAGAAGCCCTCGGCGCGGCAGTCGGCATGTAACACATATGATCGCCTACATTTCTACAAGACTGCGCGAATACTTCACGCATTGCGTCAAACACAGTGCGTTCAGCAGCGGTCGTCGGCGTGAATCTCATAGCGCCTACAAAACTGTCGGAATACTTCTTGCATCGCTCCAAACAAAGTTCGGTCTGCGCGGCGCGGTGGCGGAAGTTAAAATCATTAAACCACATTTATGTTTGTTCTTTCATAATTTTTTCCGTTCACTTCCTATGAGTGGAAGGCCTTGTCCACGCAAAGATAGGTTTACAAAACTTAACGTTCGCGCAAAGTTCGGTGAATTTTAGCTTGTAGTGTTGACAGGGCTTTGCCAAAATATGTTTCCAACACGAGTAAACGCGTCTTATGCACCCCACCCCCGCTGGCCCGTTCACTTGATGGCTTCTATTGATGTTTCAAAACGAATCAGAAGGAGGCGGCAAAATACAGGCGGCCCATGGGCGCAAGTAGGTAAATCCGGCCCTGATGTTGTCATTACCACTCTGGTTGTTAAAGTAACATCCTAAGATATTCCTTTTACATCTTATCGTGCTACGTTAACTGCCAGAGTGTTAATAGCAACATCCAAGACTTGTCGCACATTTTTTTAACAACCGTAACATCCGATATGTTACTACAGCTTCTTTTTTTTTTCGGTGTGCCAGAGAAATTGTTTAAATCGTAAGTCATGTCAACCCTCTCGTCAACTGCCGAAAATTTGTATCGGTAACTTGATATTTCGATATTTTTTAGGTCATAGACGAGTTCAGGACTGAAAATTATACTGAGTAGCATGTTGTGGTCCTCCATACTCGTCGCTACAATTTGGGCCAATTATGATTTTTCTAAAGTGGGGGGGGGGGGGGGGGGGCAGCGTAGCTTCAAGTAAGAGAATCTTTAAAAAAACCTTTTCAAAGGTGACTCTTGCCATCGGGCAGAACTCTTTGTATGAGACTCATTCAAAGCTTAAGCTTCGATAATGGTAAATTTGAGCAAAACTAAGGGGCGGTCCCTAAATTACGTAACACACTTTGTCGGCGTTATCGACCCCCTTCCCTTCTGTTTATAACGCTTTTGTGACGTAAGTCCCTGTCCTTATGGCGTATCGCTCTCTTGGAGCCCCCCTTTGAGCATCGCCCCTAGAATTAAAAATTTACTAAATTTAAAAAAGTGGAAACTATGAATTTCTAAAAGGAAAAGGGCAATATGCCGCCGCTTTGGTGCGGATCTCTGAAGTTCCGGAATTATGATGGAGTCAGCGATTGGCTCTCTCGCATGCGCGGGAGCCGGACAAATTCAGGGATGGCCTCTGTCGGGGACCGCGGGAGGGGCGCGGGGTCCGGGGCGAGGGTGAGGGTGGGATTAAGCGCTGCGGTTTGTCTTACAACAAATTAAAGTAAAGAAAACACCGGGAGTGGGCCATATTTCACGGGTATAATAATGTGTTGGGTTAAGTACGTTGTATATTTCGCGATATTTGCATGCACCCACCACAGTTAACGACCCGCCGCGCCGCCGCACAGTGGTTCGAGTCAATTAGAGAGCTCGGACATGGAATTTTTGACTAAAAATGCAAATTTTTATGTTCATTTCGCCACATTTTAAACTTTAAGGGTGTTTCTTGAAGAAAATTTCACGAAGAAAACCACTGAAGCCACTTTCAGAACCTCAAAGTATTGTATAAACGGAGTTATGAGCGTTTAAAGTTTCCAAATTTTGTCCGACCTTCCCCATCGACTCGATCCACCGTGCGCCGCGGCGCCGAGGGGCATCGGGCACCCACTCACACCTGTTCGCCCCGGCCCCGGCCGCGGAATTTTTCCCCGGATAGCGAGAAATAGTTTCTCGGCAACGGTTCGGAAATTAAATGTTGCTTAATCACGAAGCGCCCGCCGCCCCGCCCCCGCCCTGGTCCGGTGCAAACCAGCGGGGGTGCCCTGGAAAAGCCTCGACTTTCACGGTAGCCGAAGGCTCGGTGATTAAGTGAATGTCAAATCGGGACGCCGCGCTGAATCGTTCGAGGACACGAATGGAACTTCACTCTCCTCACTATGAAAAAAAAATGCCGAACTTTCGTGAAAGGATTATGTTTTTCGGAGAGGATGCCAGATGATAGGTTCACCGGAAAAACAGCCATGGGCTATATAGACGTACCGAACGTTCCGGGCTCAATGGCCGAAAGTTCCGGGTGCTGGAGCCGTAGCTTCGACTGCTCCGGGTGTTACGCTTGGAACCTTCGGTCTCTGAACCTGGAACGTGGACGGTATGTCTACACTGAAAAAAAAAAAAACTCCGGCCGTGGGAGCCGCAATAACGGGCTATGTAGACATGCCGACCGTTCCGGGCTCAAAGGCCGAAAATTCCGGCTGCTGCAACCGTAGCTTCGGCCTCTGAACCCGGAACAATCGAAGCTACGCCTCCAGCAGCCGGAATTTTCGGCCTTTGAGCCGGAACCGACGCGACGGTATGTCTTTATAGCCCGTAATTGCGGCTCCCACGGCCGGATTTTTTTTTTTTTCAGTGTATATAGCCCTTCAGTACGGCTTCCACGGCCGGATTTTTTTTTCAGCGATGCCTAAGAAGGCTCTGGATCCCCCTCCCCGGCAGAGAGCGTAGAGGACGGTGAGCCACAGTGGCGGTCTGGCGTCGCAGAGTGCGCGGAAGCGCTATAAGGTAGTAGTTACGTAGCATGATAGTAGTATTAGGTTTTTATTTTACTTAGTGACTGTATAAATATCATTAGGTTCCTAGGGGATGCCAGGACAGTCTAACAAAACCCCTTTGATGGAGGGTCGGAGAGGGAGAGGCAACAAAAACATTGAAAAAATTTCTCCCGTCATTTATGAGCTAGCATTTTACCACCCATCTCGATAACCATAAAATGAACGGTCTCAAATATTGACTCGAAAATTTTTGACTCACCTCCCGAGGTGGGTTCACTGCCGAATGCAAACTCTCGTCGTGAGTGTAAGTCATCAAAAGACCGAAACAAGTCTTGAGGAGTATTCTTCCTCGTCCACCTTGTGACCCTGTCTACAGGCGCCATCCATTTTTTTAACCCTCGTTAAAAAAAAATAAAAAAAAAAATCTTAACCAGGATTAAAAAAGTTGATCAAATCCTTCCGCAAAAATTTAACCGAGGAGGTTGAAGTGCAAAGCATTTTTACCAGGTGACGTCAGATAAGGTTTTGCTCCTTGTCACTTTTTTCAGGTAATTCGGTAGGGATTTAAAGTTCCAGCACTTTCTGTAGTGAACATTTTTTTTGTCCTACAAGTGAACCGTTTCCGAGATATTTGCGCTGAGTGTTGTGGCAGTGGCAGTGACGTGAAATGTGAAGATGACGCGCAAAATAGCAGCGAAATTCACCTCGCAATCATCTCATTTTTTTCCACTTTGCTATCCTCTTTTTGAAAAGCAACGGGCGCGAAAAGACTCCATTTAGACTACGTCACAGAAAAGCTGCACATATTAATTAAGTCAGTTTTAAATTTTGGGTCCGATTGACGAAGCAGCCATTAATGAGGGAACCTTCGTAGGTATTGGAACTTTGTCTTCGCTTGGATGGTTGAAATTTGTTCCTCAGAAAGGTAACCTCTATGTCGACGTATACACTGCTACACAGCGCGTTAACTTCTCCCTTTGATTTCTTTATTTCTCTTGTACAAATTCTTAGCATATTTCAACGATTAAGTCGGGAATTGTGGGATCTGCCCGAAAATTGTTTGACCTCAAAAAATGTAACGTATCGCTAGTTTCCAAAAATGATTCCCTTATATCTGCTATTTTACCTTTACTCGCGCAAGTTGGGTAAATTTTATGCGTAAGATGAGTGTGCTCGTGTACCCTTGACCTTCAACAAGACCACCTTCTTCCGTTAAACTCTGCATGAATGAACGACCAGTCCCCGATCTTTTTCATTCTGAGGGGTGAGGCTCTCTACCTTACTTTTTCATATTTTTCTTTCGTCTTACGATTCAGACGACGAAGAAGAAGAGGTGATGAGATAGAAAAAAAAGGAGTAAAGGATGAAAAAATAGAAATTCTAATCCTCTAAATTCCTCTCCACACCTTTTTTCTGCTCTTTCCTGCGTCTATTCTTTCTTTGCTTTCCTCTCACTTTTTCATCCTAGTCTTCTCGTATGTTAGGAGTCCCAAATCCCGAGTCTGTCAGACTAGGGTTTGTAAGTGTATTACGTGAATCAATTCCGCCAACTATCTGTAAGAGTAGCTGAAATTGTATAGCCTCGAAATTTTATAATGCGTGAAATTTAATTTTCGTTCACTTAAAATAGATGAAAAAAGTAATTTGCAATTAATTTGACGTGAATGCGTAAGTAACCGATAATTTTGAAGGAGGCCGTATCTTACGTAAGTAATCATCGTGTATTATTTACAATAAGTGAACTATCCAAGATATCCAAACGAGCTGCCTCCCTCCCATAAATTTTTAACCTAATTATCGTCACTATGATAATTTTTTCATTCGTCACAAAATATGCAACACAGAATATGTTAATTTTCAACCCCGCATGAAAAACATAGTTTCTAATATTGGCGTAATTTTCGAAATGCAATTAACAAACCACTCAGTCGCCGATCTGATAATTCAAATTCACTGTGAAAGAAGGGAAACGGGAGAAAAGCTAGGGAAAGAGCGAAATAGAGGAAGACGGGGAGAGGGGGGCTAGGATGGAGAGAAGAAAATCCTTTATCAGTGACTGTCTCTCGGAAACCCCCTCCCGAGCGTGGGGCAGACACCTCCTTATTTTAATCTTAAATCTACCTTCTTGGCTGATAAATCGATTTTCATTTTCGCGAGCTTTCGTTGCGTTTTTTTCCTTCCCGTTTGTTCCTCGGTCTCTCTATCCCCGGTTTGTCCCTTAATTTGTGTTCGGGTCTCGGTCCGTATCGATTAATAAATGAGGCTTCCCTCGCCGCCTCCTTCCGCCGCGCGGGGGACGCGGACGCAAAGCGCCGAACATACACACTCGCGGGTGGTATCCAACGACTGGCAGGGGCACTCCTTGTCCCCACCCCGACCGGGATATATCGAGCATTTTTATATGTTATCTGCGCAAGGCACCTTCTATCGAGTTCAAGCATTCGATTGCCGCAGCCGGGAAGCACCTCCCTTTCGCCTCCCCCCGGCACCCCGCCCGGCGCCGCCGCCCCCCACCCGACCCCACCCATCCGGCTCTCTCTTCTTTCAATTTTCATCAATTCTTTATTTCATTAAATTCTTTATCAACTCGCCCCTGCATCCCTCCCGGACTCGGCTCTCCCATTTGATATTTATAATACCTTAGGTGTTTTATGTCTGCAGGATACTCCCTTTAAGCGTGGGAGGGAGAGGGTGGTGTGTGCTGTGACATCGATACGACCAACGTCTGACGCGGGAGGCTAAAGTCACGTCCATATCTCCGAATGTTGACGCAAATGTGCGGACCATCGATTTTTCCCGCCCTTCTCCCGCCTTTTTATTTTCACCGAGGACCTAGGTTCGACCCGCTATTACAAGCGGCAAATTTTATTATCTTCTCCGCTCCCGTCGTAACACTGCGCGAATTCGTTATGAAGAACCGTAATTTCGCCATTAGCCCCCTTTGGCTCCTCCTCGCCGCCCCCCTCTCTCCACCCTCCCTTACCCCTTTCCTAGGTCTCGCCAAAAGTTGTAGCAATCTTGTCAACTTGCTTTATGCTCCTGAGGTGCTGCAACATTTTTCTCTCCCGCTCTTTTCCTTTCGGTCCCCCAAAACGTCGGGTGCCGTGGAGGCTAATGATTGCCATCATGCTTCAGTTACGAGTTGGCTCGCTTTCTATTTGGACGTATTTCTGCCAAACGGAACTAAGTGCATTATGGCGTGAGCCCTGTTATGCATATATTTTTGTGGGTCTCAGGGCTCATGTCTTAATGCACATAGTTCCGTTTGGTAGAACTACGTCCATTTTCATGGCAGGGTTTACAGACTCCGAAAAGAGTTGCAACAGTATCCAAAGCACCCACAAACATGGGAGGGGACCGTAAATGTAATTAAGTAGCCTCGTGACCCTTGCTTTGTGTCGGTCTAATACAACTATCAAATTTTATGCTCCCTCTCTCCATTTTTGTTTTTTCCTGTCTCCTTCTCGTAATTACAAAATCAAGTGTATGCATGGTATCTCGTCACAACTCATCTACGATTATTTTACTTTTCGCATTATCATTAAATGAGTAATAAAACACCTATACACACATCAAAGTAGACGAATTTCTTCAACAATGAAACGTATTCACCTTTAGGTGTGATTTCATGATTATAATGTATTAGATTGAAAAAGTTGTTAAATTTTCTTTTTAGGAATCGATGTGCTAGTTATGTTGTCTATTGTGTTGTTATCGATGTCCAATAGTTATGTGACCTCAAGTGGCTAAATTGGTTTTCCTCCAGTATTTTTGTGGATAACTGCAGGTTAAAAGCAGGAATGTTTTGCGCAAGACATGTAGCCGTGTGAATAAACTTTCTATGGGTACAATGACACGAAATTCATTCTCAAGTGCGCAATTTGCGTGGTTTGGAACCTGCGTTTTCGAATTTCCCGCGTTTGGGGGCATTTTTCTAGCCACCCAGCGAGCAAAAGGCAACCTTAGTAGGCTTCGGTGGTTGTCGGTAAATGACTGTAGTTGCCGATTCGTTGTGTGTTGTTGTTGTTGTTGTCCATTTTCTGTTTAAAAGCGAAACATGTTCTTAAATAGGGGCCATGCTTTGAGTTGTTAGAAATGTCAAAGTGTATTTCATCGATCTGCAGGTTATGTTAATAAATATTATGTTTGGAATTGACAGTTTTCGATTTCGTTGACCGCGAGATGTCATTGCTTTTTCCAGATGAAATGACTGGAAACTGCCCTCGGACGCGGAAAATTTGAGGAGGCGTGTTTCAAACTACGCAAATTGCGGACTAAGGAGAGGATTTCAGACTTTTTAATGTGGTCAATGTGATTTGCGTGCCACCATACCTTTTAAAAACCTATTCACATGGCTATGTCTCTTGAATACAACAGACTCATTGAACTCAGCAGACCGAATTTATCCACAGGCAAATGAAAAGTATCTTAATGCCTATGAAGACACGCAATGCTGTGAGCGGTTTTTAATGCTTCTCCTTCACAGCATTTTAAACCACCGCCAGCACCGTTCAGTTTGTATGAAACGCATTTATTTGTTACCAGTCTTAAAGTAATGATCGTGGTGCACAAAATCTCTCATTTCCTGAGAATGTAATAATTTCTAATTTTGTCGTCTTTCAGAGATACAAGAGATAGCACCTTTAATTATTCAAGTTAAGAGAGAAACCAAATAGTTAAAACACGCAATTTGGTCCGGAACGGCGCGACTTAGAGAGAAATGATGACAACGACTTGAGATGAAAAGGAGAAGCCCTCGGCGCGGCGATCGGCATGTTACACATTTTAGCGCCTACAAGACTGCACGAATACTTCACGCATTGCATTAAACAGAGTGTGGTCATTGCGTTCAGCGTAAAACGGATAGTGCCTACAAAACTGCGTAAATACTTCACACCTTGCGTCAAACACAGTGCGTTCAGCACGGTCGGCGTGAAACTCACAGCGCCTACAAGACTGTCGGAATACTTCACGCATTGCGCCAAACACGATGCGGTCAGCGCGGCGGCGGAAGTTAAAATCATCAATCCACATTTATGTTTGTTCTTTCATAATTTTTTCGTTCATTTTTTATGAATGGAAGGCCTTGTCCACACAGAGATAGGTTTACGAAACTTAACTTTCGCACAAAGTTCCGTGAACTTTTGCTAGTAGTGTTGACAGGGCTTTCGCAAAAAATGTGTCCAACACGAGTAAACGCGTCTTATGCACCCCTCCCCGCTGGCACGTTCATTTGATGGTTTTTATTGATGTTTCAAAACGAATGAGAAGGGGGCGGCAAAATACAGGCGGCCCATGGGCGGCAAGTAGGTAAATCCGGCCCTGCAAAGAGGAGGAGAAAAAATGAGATTTTGTTTTCGTTCACTGGAAAAAAATCGCTTGGATCCAGAGTCCAGACTCTTAAAAACATTGACAAGAAAAAATACTCATGATTCAATCAGACTTTTTGTTTGAATCAAAAGGAAATCCGCCTAAATCAAGAGGCTCGGCTCTTCGATTCAAGGGAAAAATCGGATTGACTCAAGAGTATTTTCTCTTGTCAATGTCATTAAGAGTCTGGACTCTTGATCCAAGCGACTTTTTTTTCCAGTGAGCAGCCAAGGAATGTAGGGGATGCGAGTGTATCGGTCTATTCGCCCCGTAGTGAACCAGCTGTAAGTCGGGTTGCTTGCATGGCACGGCGGTTGCGGGTTGCATGCATGACGCCTGTGACAAGGGGAGCCAAGGTAGCTTTTTAAGTTGAATAACACTGTCGTGACCTTGTCTTTCGCACCCTCGCCGCTGATGAGGTGCATAGCGGCGCCTCCACCCCTCCCTCTCCCCTTGCTCCTTAGTTTTTATTGCAGCTTTTACGGTTCATGCCATGATTTCACCAGCCAAAAATGCCACTCTCACTCTTAACGGAATACCGAGAGCCTTTAAACGTTAAAGCGCGCTCTGATCTCAAAAGTATTTAAGTACTAGAACAAACGTTGCAATGTCGGAGAAGTTTTAAAAAATGAAGAGAAAGAGGGAAATAAATTAAAAAATTGTAAAAGGCGGTTAGAATTTCAGATTGTGAAAAAAGTGGGGCAATTATCAAAAATTAATTTTTTTAGATTCCACGTGTCCTCAGCGTGAGTGTATTCGCACTTTCAGATCGATCTTGACCTCAGTGCTTCTGGAAGGAATCCTTATACGCCTCAAAGCTTGTTTCATGAAAATCCATTCCTAACTCGATTTTTTTTTTTTTGCTCAATACTGCTTTAAAACAACCTCCGCGGTAGCATACTTCTCTGATAGCTTTCATGCTTTAAAAATTTCAGCCTTAACCGCCAAAACTAATGACCACCACGCAGTTCATAACCGAACATTTTTCAAAAATTTCCCTCACATTCATCACCCGATCATAATTAAGTTTCACCAACGGTCGAATTTCATTTTAAGATGTATAAATCTTCATCCAAATGGTCGAGTTTCAATATGAGTGGTCAGAGAGCAAACATGAAAACTGTAAATGCGTTATTCCCAGGAACCGTCCTAATAGGCCGTCAAGCAAGGACTCTGAACTTGGAAAACACTCCAATAGAATTTTTAACAATTTTAAGAAGAAAACGACTAACACACCAAAAAGTTTGGAAATCATCTCCGAACAAATTATTGACAAGTATTGTATTTGCATTTTGAACGTACATTATTTGGATCACATTTTGCAAAAAGGAACCAAGAGCTATCCAATGTTGCTGAGAATGTGCTACTTACATCCTTTGCGAAAAATTGAATCGACCAAGGTAATTTTCGTCTTGAAATTATAGTTTTTTGGGAGTAAACACAAAACTTGTTTAAATGATCAGTTTATATTTGCAAGGGAAAAAAGTCGCACAGTTAAAGCGACATTGTAATCCTCTCGGTTCCTTTTCCAAAATGCAATCCATTTGTAAACTCTACTATCTTGTTCAGAAGTTGATTCCGGAACAGTTCATCGTGTGATACCTTTTCCCCGAAAATTTCAAAGGAAAAATATATTGCGTGGTGCTTCAATTGTAAGCATAATAATAGGCAAACATTTTTCTGAACGTGCGTCAAGGTGACAACCTTTTCGTCCGCCCTCGATGAGCCCCCGAGCCGAAAGGAGCGAGAGAGGTTTCAGGGAGCCGGCTGAAACCGGGGAAGCGACGGGGGCGGCGAGGCGATGCGATGGCGATCGCAGCCGGCTCGAACGCTGAAGTTCAGTCGCGGAGGCGGAGAGCGCCCGACGATCTATTTTTCCAGCCAGGCTCAACGGCGGAGGAAAGCTCGGAGCGAGAGAGAGGGCGCATCCCTTCCGCGCGGGGGTGCGAGAGAGACAGCGACACCGGTCGGAACCCGATTACAGAATCCATGCGCGTAACACCTAGGCAACAAAAAATCGAACCGCTGCTGTCCCACTTCCCGCGAAATAAAAAGAATACTAACCCCCTCCCTCCCTGGCCCCCCGCCGCCCCCTCGTCGTTCCCCTACCGTGCCCCGGGTTTTCCCTCTTTGGGGGTGGGTGGGGGCCGCGGCGGATGGAGGAGGGGGGGGGCAAGACATCGGTTTGATAACTTCAGCCCCGCTATCCTTTCTATTTTTCGCTTTTTTTTCTTCCTTTTCTGCTTTTATGGAATTATCGCGGAGTCTGCTCCTGCCGGGTGCATTTTCTCCTTCGATCTCCTTTCCTGACGTTTTCAATTTCTCCGCCGAGGGATGGTTTCGGTGAAATTTCTCCTCCCTTCCGCACGTCGCCCGCAGAAAAAAATTCAGGCAACCGGAGTGCACTCCGCTTTCGAGATCCTCGACTTCCGAACACCATGCGGTCCGTCTCTGAGAATAAAAGTCCGGTCGATGGAACAATGCACGATGCTCCATATAGGTTTTACTATTCGGTTCACGTTACCTCTCTTTCCAGTTTCAGCGAATTTTATTTTCAGTTCCGAACCTCTTTGGGAAGTTCTGTCTCGGTTTATCTCATCAATCATCAACACCAGTGGACACCGTTGTTACCAGATTCGACCAATCAGATCCGTTGGTTTTCGATAGGTCGAACCTTATTCAGAACCACCGCCCGAGGTGGTACCAAAATCACGCACTAACTTCGCGATTCGTTAGTCACCGAATCGGAAGTTCCGAACTCAAATAGAATGTCAGCTCGGAGGTTCGGGCACAAAAGTAGTACGGAACCTCTAAATAAAATTCGCCTCCTGGTTTAGTTTTTATTTTGTGTAAACCTAGTTCGCCTAGTTCCACTAGAGTCCTAGAGAGAGTGCGGACATATTGAAATAGGGCTCTTAGGGACCAAAAAAGCAGCCGACCTTTGAAACCGAAAAATGTCACTGCCAATCTCCAGGTTCCAATATCAAATCGAAATCTCCAAGAATGTTCAAACAAGAGCGTTCCTCCGCTAAAAAGAATGAATGTATGCGGAAACTAAGTCAAATACGTGCTTTAAAAACGACGGATTGTAACAATTGAATTACATTTTGCAGTAAGGAACCACTATCTCTGGCTCCTCCACAAAAGCACCTTTCTGCATTTATGCAATATGTGCAGTGTTAAAATTTACACAATTACCTCCCTTTAAAATTAAAATTTGTCGATGACACCGGCATGTCGGTGGCATAAACTATTTTCTATTTTGGGAGATTTTTGTAGATAATTATGAAGAAGCAACATTTTAACAACATTGTAATTGCGCTGGTTCCTTTGCAAAATGCGATCCACTTGATGTTTCATTCGTGACACTTCAAAATAAACCTGTAAGCGCCAAGGAGTGCTCGTCGCGCATTTCTTACCTGCCAGTGGCGTGGCGTGAATGATCGATTATCGATATTTCCCCATTTGAATCCGCGGTAAAGAATCGATTATTAAGGTGTTCGCTGCGAACACCCTGTTAATCGATCCTTTACCATAGGTTTCAATGGCAGATCAATCGATATATCGCAAAGCACGCCACGCCACTGTTACCTGCGCAGTACAAGCGGCATGCATCTGAGGACACCGTAGGTGCATCGGATCAAATTCAGCTGTCTCGCACATTTTCCTTCGTTCGCATTTTTTCGCTCAAAGTGGCGGGCAGTGTCTCTTCCGTGGCGCCAGCAATAATTGATTCGACAGCAATAGTGCTAAATGCCCACGATTGATTTCCGCTACTCGTCGGATTATTCCAATTATGGAAAGAGAAGGCGATGAGAAGAAGAAGACTCGTGACTGGAAAACAATGCCATGAATATCAGCTTACTCATTGAAATAATAAATTCAGAGTAACTGCAGTTTATTTTGAATATGCTCAGGTTTTAAAGGTAGAATGTGCAATTTCTTGTTCTCTTTCAGCGATTGCGCAATTAGCGAATCGCAAATTATTTTTTTAGAACGTTTTTTTAGGAACAGCAGCATTTTAACAGCTAACGACGGAATAATACCTATTGTCACGTTATGTCGAGAAATAGATGCTCACTGACTTTCAGTGGCAGAATCACATCATAGCAAGAAAATATAAATGTAGGCAATTAGCAGTCACCGGCAACTTGCATACAACTTAAGCAATGTTTTGACTATCGCAGTGGCGAGGCGTGAATGATCGATTATCGATATTTCCGTTTTTAAAGCTATGGCGAAGAATCGACTTTTAAGATGTTCGTTGCGAACACTCTGTTTTTCGATCCTCTCCCATAGGTTTAAATCTCTTCGAGGTCCTGAAAAAGCATGGAGTCAAGCAGACTGAAGGGATCATTCTGAAGTGCAGGTACAACTTCATGTCAGAGGAGCAGTGGAATGAAGTAGAGACAACAAACGTTGCCTGAATCCTGAATCGAGGTATCATGTCATACAGCACATAGAATTATCAATTTCAGCATATAGAAGTTTAACAATTATCGATTCTCAGTGAAGGATTCAATGTCGAAAATCCCACTTATGTTCAGCGACTTTGAGGGGCTTGGAGGACAACCCGCATAGATACAGTTTTTGAAAAGATTGAGATTTTAAATGATTCCGAGTGAAACTAGTTTTAATCCATATTTTGTGAAAAATACGCCCCCAAGTTCCAATTTTAAAGCGTCAAAAAGTCAGTTTGAACTTTCTTTCAGTCATGAGGATCCATGTACTTCCGAAACTTCAAAAACGTATTTTTCGATTTCGCAAAAACTACACTTATGTGCTTTGTCCTCCAAGCCGTGCTAAAGAATAACGCCGTACAAACTTTCAGGCTGCCGAATTTCCTTTGGTGAATGAAGAATTTCCGGGAATATTTGTGAATATTTCTCTCCCATCAATTTTTCAGATAAAGTTGTTCACAATTTCACACAGAGCTCCTGAAAATTTCAAGGAAATATATTTAGGGTTTCCCTTTAAAATAAACATTTTTCGAAGGAAATTTGGCAACACTCGAATGTTCATACGGCGTTTTTCCGTGGCACAGTGGAGTGCGACCGATGATAAGAAGAACACGGGGAAGAAACGATATTTCCCGATTTGAAGCTGTGGAAAATAATCGATTATGAAGGTGTTCGCTGCGAACACCCTAATTATCGATAGTTTTCCATAGGTTTAAAGACCGATCAATCGATATATCGCAAAGCACGCCACGCTATTGACTTGCGGGGCAAGCGGAGGCGGTAGCACACCTTTCAGGAGTCATTCTCCTCGGTTCTTACGGCTGTGGTCGTGGCGCCTATCAGCCTTATTCTCATTTTTCAAGTCATCTAATGAGCCTGGGTTTTAGCCTAAACGGGTGTAAATATCGTCCGGTCTCTACGCCGCCACCACCACCACCGCTTTTCCACCGCCCGCGAACCTGCGACGCGCGACGTGGGAACTCGCTCTATTTGCTTCCTCGATCATTGTTACGAGATCGTGCTGAAAATGGAGAATCTGCATGCAAATTTCTTATTGCTTCATCTGAAAGTGCTTAAAGAGCTGATTTCACAGTATTTCAATACTTCTTCTCTGATCTGGGAAATAGCATAAAAATAGATTCAAAGGTGAGAAAATGCACCGCCTGGTGACTTATCTGGCGGCATTTCCCATCGAAACACACGTGTTTTAGCACATTACACTGGAAAAAAAACACATTGGATCTAGAGTCCAGACTCTTAAAAACATTCGACAAGAAAAAATACTCTTGATTCAATCAGATTTAAGCTTAAATCAAGAACCAAGCCTCTTAATTTGAGCGGATTTCTTTTGATTTAAGCTTAAATCTGATTGAATCAAGAGTTCCTTTTCTTGTCAATGTTTTCAAGAGTCTGGACTCTAGATCCAATGTGTTTTTTTTTCCCAGTGTAGATCATTTTGTCATATCTTCTCCAATAAGTGTTCAATTCATGAACCAAGGGTATCCTCGTGTTCAGTTCACTCAGTAATTTCCACTTAAACACGAAATTCATCAAATTTCAGACACCTGCAAATTCTCACGCAAGGTAAAATATCCAGGTTTTTCCACACATTCTGGCAGCCTTGCTCTCTATCCCGTCTTCGCTCGCGCCATGCTTCGATTAGCAGTTTTCTGACCGGGTCTTTCGGCCTATTGTTCGTTTCGATTCTCATCTATCGTTAGCCTGCGAACCAGTTGGCTGATTACTGAAATTTGTAGACAAAGTGATAGACAAAGAAGTCATAGGAACATGGAGCGGTCCTTTTGGTTGGAACGGGCTGTTGTCATAGACTAGGGGGAAAATGATGGGCTAACCATCGGGTTTCTGTTAGTTAGTCTATCACTTACCTCCGTTGTCTATTCTAATCACCCGCTTCCACCAATAGAAAAGTCCTGTTTGCCTAGTTTTATCCAAATACGTTGGCGAAGCGTCACGTCACGCACCGGGATGAGAACGGTGTGACGGTTGGCGGGAGAAGAGGAAAATGCAACACTTCTTAACGTCATCCAAGAATTGGTGCGAATTTTCATTTTTTGTGGAAATTTTTTATTAGTTTATGGCAACAATTTTGACCGAAAATGCCGGTTGTAAACTTTGAATCTGAGAAAGGGGGGGGGGGGCAGTAAAAAAAGAAGTACTTGTTTAGGCTGAGTAGGTGACGGTTGCTCAAGGAGACGTCTAAAATTTGGAAATTCAACTTGACGCAGATCATGAACGGCCCTTCAGTTTTAACTGGATTAGTAACTAGTCCATAAAAAATGTTCTTTCAAAGCTTCGCTCAAATCAAATTTGACTGGAAGTTTCAAACTGAGATGCCGACGTACGGAGTTTCATGGTTCCACAATTTTTGAACCAAAAAACCTGACGAGGATTCACAAAATTGTCAAGATCCCCCGTTTTTCTTATTTTTTCTGTTCGAAAAAAGCGCGATTATGTGATTCTTTTCTTTTTTATTCAGGACAAGCGTAGGTTGCGCATATCACTTATATCTGTTGTAGACGTTAATGATGGGCACATGTCAGAGTTCGGAGGAGTTAAATATTTTTTTACAAAGCGCATGTGGTGCTCAACAACAGGGAAAATTCACGGCCAAGACTTGAATTTTTTTTTAAATAGTCGATTTGGTTCTCCTAGAATGGTGCGTGTGTTTAAAAATCTTGCTCGTGTATTCCCCATACCCCCCTATTCCACTTAAAATCCTCCATTTTTATCCGTGCATGTTCTGCGCGAGCAAAAAATTTAGGCTCCTAGAATTTCAATCATGCATGCATGTTCAGCGCATGTTGGCAAAAACTCTTAAAATTTTGATCGCGTACATGTTCGATGCTCGCAAAAAACATACATCCCAACGTCACTCACCGAGCTTTCATTCGTGATTCTTCGCGTTTTTCCTGTCTAGAAGGTGAATAAAATTTCGCCTGTCGCTCGTCTAGTTGTATCCAGTTTCGATGGGCGACGTTTTTTCCGGTACAATGGCGTCGGAAAGGAGAAGAAATTTAAGGGCAAAAAATTTCATCTTCGTCAAGACGAATAATTCAATAATGCCGACCTTTTCAGGTTTGATATGTTGCACAACAGAATCGCATGATTATTTGGACATTGCAATTTGACATATCCGGTTCGAAAAACCGAATAATCTCAGGCTGGTATATACGTGTTTTGGAGAAATCACAGCGATAAAATGATCTGCAGAAAAGGAACACAACATTGGATATAAATGTCAGCTCTTTAAAAACATGTGCATAGAAAAAATACTATGGTTATCCAAATTTAAGCAAAATGCAGAACCATTAGCCTCACAATTTACCATCATGGGTTTTTAGAAATTCAGAAAAACCGGGAAAAATCTTTTAGTCGGTCAATATTTAGGGGGATTTTGGACTGTTTCACCCCCATCATACGGCGATAAAATAACTGAAATGGGCTGATTCAAGCACTGATTGGTCGGTATTCCTGGTCACTTTCGCGGCGCCAGTCCTCCCTGTTTATCAAATATTATCAAAATCAGTTACCAGTCATTTTTTCATTACTTTTTAGAGTGAGTCATCATATTCCACCAAACTGCTTGATATTTCATAAATTAAAAATTATTCAAATGTTTGACTGAGGAAAATGATGTGGAAAATATTGCATTGTCAAGTTTAAGGAAATGCTGGTATTTAAGATTATTTCCTCCATAGCGAAAACAAAATAGCGGTGGAAGTACCAGACCACGAGCTCGGTTTGCGACTTGCAGCACCGTGCAGTAGTTTACATGACAACCACCAACGTGAGGTCACAACTAATCCGGTAGTTTTAGTGCGAGGAAATTTTGTGAAAACTTCAAAGAATGATATTGATTTGTTCTCATTCAAAAAATAAAATGGGAACGAAGATTTTTAAACACCACAAACAAGATACGTGGTCTGGTAGTTTCACCGCCGAGACGTTATCAATTTGACGATGGACTCGCGACTGACACAGTATTGAACCTATAAAATTCTCAAGTACTGCCATTTTATTTTTATGAAGATTCACCGATTCCAATTTTTAAAAGTTCCCAGAAAAATTCTGATTTTTCCCGAAAAGTTCCGAAAAGAAATTCCGTAGCACGCCCAGATTAAGTTCCGAAGATCGGCAAATTTGATCCAATAATCGGTCAAAATGGAAAAAAAAACCCGAAATTCCGAGAAAATTACGAAAATAGCTGGAAATTCTTGAATATTTCGAGTAATGTTCCGAGAAATTGAAAAAGTTTCGAAATTCGGATTTAACTCCGGGAAAGGCAGCACTGCTAGAATTTCTCGCAAATGTTGACCTTAAAACTGCCCGAGTATTTCTATCTTATCAGGGCTCCAGACCGGCAACAATGGGAGAAAGAAGCGGTTCCTTGATAAACTAACTGAATTTCTAATAAACGTTTTCGCGGAAGAGAAAATTTTAATAAGACCGCCGGAGAATATTTCACCCACCGAGCGAGGCAGGTACTCGAGTCGAGTCGTGGCCCCGTGAAACAAGAGTCAGGAATCAAATTCCGAGGCTTCATCCCGATGAATTAAGGTCATCAGACTCGCGGGAAAGAAAAATTCGAATTAAAATTTGTAAAATAATTAACCGGGCTTAATTGAACGACTTGGACAAACCACCTCTGATTCGACGCGTTTTCGCCGTTAATCCGCCGAGCATTCTAGTTTCGAATGTTGAGAACACAAGTTCATCTTCACTCAGATATTTCCTAGAAAATGCTAGATCGCGAGAAAACCTTTGCTTGAAGGTTTTGTCTTTGGTTCGTATGGATCTCTATTTTTAGCTCTTGTTGTAACTTCCGCCATGGATCATAACTCCGGTTTTGGTCAACTATTTTTCTTGAAAGCAATGCTAAGATTGGGTGAATTTTCCCGAATTAATATTTATATTTCATTTTTGTTATACCTCGGAAGCAGTGCCGTGGCGTGCTTTGCGATATATCGATCGATCTGCCCTTTAAACCTACGAAAAAGGATCGATAAACCGGGTGTACGCAACGAACACTTTAATAATCGATTCTTTACCACAGCTTCATGCCAGTCCGCTTTGCCCAGCCGACCTCAGTTGGTCCAGTGGTAAGCGCAATTAACTACTGACCCAGAGGTGCCGGGTTCGAATCCCGGCCAGGGTGACAAGATTTGATTGCTTCTTGGATTGGATCTGTCATTTGGAGTAGCATGTATGTTGCTCTCTCCCTCTTTTTCATCTATCCTATCTTCTTCTTTCTTCAGTTTCCTCTACTGGGCCCTTGTCAACTAGTACACTTTTGCCCATTCTTCCTAAAATTGACCAAAGCGACGCCTCTTCGTGATCTAAACTTCTGCACTTTTGATTTCATCGGGATGGGGTAACTAGATTATCAATCCAAGTCTCTCAGCGGGCTAATTATTGAAATTGATAGACAAAGAAGCCGTAGAGAGTATTGCGCGATCCCATTGGTTGAAACTGGTGGTTCTTACAAACTAAGAGGGAAAATGATGGACTACTTAAAGGGTCTCCTGTCGGTTGCCGTTAGTTTGCTATTGCCTAACTCATTCGTCATTTCCCTCACGAAAGAACGTAACTCCATTTCAATGTTGCCAAATTCCTCCTCGCAAATTGCAAGTTAATCACGAGAATATTGGGCATTTCTAACTGAAAATTTCACCGATTGTTCCTTAGATTCCATGTAAAAATCAGAAAAATTTGGATCAAAATTGCACAGGTACATTTTTGTAAAATAAGTTAATTGTTGTAGTCAATTTGGCAACCCTGCAATAGAGTTACGTTCCTTCCTCCTAAGAGACGACGATTTGTCCATTGCAACCATCCGTTTCCACCAATAGGATCCCTCCAAATCCATTTCTGCTTCCTTGTCTATAGCTTTGTCTATAAAATTTCAACAATCGTCCCGCAGACAAGTCGTCTCACTTGCGTCAGAGGCAACCCCCATTTAAATCTTATCACAAGAGAAAATAATTCATTGCAGCTCATTTTCGACCGAATCGACGCTAAATGGACTACATTTTGCAATGTGAAACCATATATTCTAGCCCGGTTTAAAAACAACATATGTGCCATTACTTTCCCTATGCACATAGTGTTTTGTCCAGAAGAGCCAGAATTTATAGTTCCAAATTGCAAAATGCGAGTCCAAATCGTCTAAGAAGTCGACTAATTCAAGCGTGAAAAACACCGCACTCATCATCTGCGCTGATTTGCGGCGGTGAGTTCATGCATACGGGGAATCGGCCGAGTAGTTTGGACTCGCGGGGCGGGCGATAGGACACTCGCCTTCACCCATGCGGGCTTGCAACCCGCCCGGCACACGTGCTTCAAGTTTAGTATCACTCAAAGCAACGGGAGCATAAAGGAGACCCCGTTAATCTAACGAGCGCATCCACACTTACGCCATTGTTATCCCAATAGAACTCCTCGCTTCAAGAGCGCCTCGATGCTGCCAGACTTGAAGGCGGATCTCGCGTCGCGTCGCTGAAAAACAACGTATGAGCATTCCGTTGTTGCCGATTTTATTCTGATCAAATATACTTTTTCTGGAGGATTTAGGAGTATTTTTCTTTGAAATTTTCAGAGAATTTCGTGCGCATTTTACTATTCGTGTAGCTAAAAATTTCGAAGGGAAAATATCATGTAAGTTTCCCGAGGAATCGGAACTTTTTTCGTGGCAATTTGGCAACGTCTGTATGCTCTCACGCTATTTTTCCGAGGGACAGCAGTAGAGGCGTCCTCGGACCCGGGCAGGGAGCGCACTCTGGCGTGCAAGCCCGAGTATTATCTATAAGTAAGGAAAACATCTCCAACTAATGATAAGTGTCAGGGTGGAAAAAAAAACTTACGAAAAAGGATCGGGCGAGCGAGATGAGATGACAATTGAATGTTCGAGAGAGAGAGGGAGCGCGGATGGTCGCGGAAGGGCGGGGGGGGGGGGGGGGCGTAAGCGCTGTAGTGTATGACAAGTATTTGTGTCCTGTTTCATTTCTGAGTACCATTCTGTTTAATGAGACTTCACTTTAGGCTATTGTCTCAATAGCTTCTTTCTTCCTTTTCCCCCGGTTTTTTCTCCCCCCCCCCCCCGGTTTTTTTTGTTTGTCGTATCATTCCGTGTTTTCCTTCCGCACTCGGCTGCCCTCTCAAACAATCGAACTAATTACGACCGGGTGAAAAATTAATAACGCTCTTGATTTTTCCTCCTTTCTCTCGGCGGCCGGCGGGAGGAGTCGCGGCGCGGCATCGCGATTTTCGAGCGTTTCTGTGTCGAGGGGCCACTTAAACGGGGCAGTTTTGATCGATGGATTTTGACCCCCCCTGGATGAGGGTGACCCGGCCCGAGCATCCTTCAATGGGCTTCCTCCATTCACACCATCCGGGTAACCAACGATGACACTTGAGAGGAAGGTTCTTCTCTCCCAAAACGTCGAGGAAAACCTCCATTTCCCCGCCTCAGGGTGTCTATCATCAGAATTTTCCCGATTCTATCAGGATTTGAGGTCAATCAGGATTTAATCCCGATTTCATCAGGATTTGAGGAAAAATCGGTCGTAAAATTAGAATTTGAGAAAAGTCGGCCGTCCGATCGGATTCTTTTATCGAGCTGTTTTGAGAAGTTACATTCGCCTTGCGTGAAGTGATTTGGAAAAATTATGAAATCAGGATTTTGCAGTCAAAAATCAGGATTTCATCAGAATTTCCCACAATGAAAAAAACTAGACACCCTGCGCTTGCTTTCCGTCAAATTTCAAAATTTTTTCGAAAATTTTCTCATTTTTCCGCAAAGGCTGACCATAAACCGAATCAATCGATATTAATGTCTCAACCCTCAATCCATACGAATATTTCAGTGGCCCGGAGTCAAAAGGCACCTAACTTATATTGGTCATTCCGAGATATCAGAAAAACCCGTGCGTCGGCCCCGTTGACTTCAATGTCAATTGCAATTTATGAAATTCCGTATCTTATAACCGGCGTAAAATGGGACTACCAAATTTTCCATGCACGCGGAACCGATATTGGAGATTTCCGAAACGACACTAACTCGATTTTTTCAAAAATGCGAGTTAGATACCTATTGGCTCCGGGGTACTGATATGTAAGCCTCACTTTTCTATATTATTAGATTAAGATTAGAATAAGGTCTGGCTTTATTCTATTGGATTACATCCGACTGCCACTGAAAATTTCCCTAAAAAACCTGATGGGGGGAAAAAACTAAAATGCCTGTAAAATAACGTCTTTTTCCTCCTCTTTTTATGCGCCTTTTTCAGAGGTGCAAAACATGATTAGTCCTTGCACCGCAAGAGCAATGACATTGAAAAGGCAATGAGCACCATTCTTCAAGTACTCTTACCAAGTGAAAAGCATTGGAACTGTTTCAAGATAGCTGTTCTTCATACTTTCCGAGCCAATTGGGAACAAAATGAAAGGAGGGATCGCATACATACGACGGTCTTTTTTTATTATTTGGAAGAGTATTCGAAAACTCACTTATCTTGTGGGGGGAGGGGCGCACAGGGTATCGAGTCAATCTGAGAGTTCGGACATGAATTTTCCGACTAAAACTGCAAATTTTGATGTTTATTTCGTCGCATTTCAAATTTCAAGGGGTGGTTTTAGAAGATAATTTCACAAGGCAACCAATGAAACTACTTTCAGAACCTCAAACTTTTGTACGAATGGAGTTAAAAGCGTTTAAAGTTTCCAAATTTTGTCCGATCTCTCCTATTGACTCGATCCACTGTGGGGCGTTTGAATAAGATTCGGTCGTCTGCTATCAATATTAAAGCGTTCGCCTCAACAATTGTATCACGAATGATGTAAAGGCACACTTAACACACCCATTCACGTATGGGATCAATCTCCGTCAAAGACGCGCTCGCTGGGACGCGGATAATCTATTCGAAACTTTCGACAACACCAGCGCGGCACAAGCGGCGCGGATCGGAGATTAACTCGTCCCAGTTTCGTGTGTATCGTCGAAAATTATCGCTTTCTATTTGAGTCGTTGCCCGGGAAAAACATTTTCCGGCCCGTGAAAATCGTGAAATGACAAAATATGCAAATGAGATCGACGCCTGGATGATGATACTTCGCGCGACGCCGCCAAGTCACTCGTCCCTCCCCAGAAGCAAGGGAGACCCTCTGCTCTGCCGTGCTGAGAAAAAAACGTCGCATGAGCCTCCAGACGTTGCCAAATTTCCTTTAACGGAACCGGAATTTTCTGGGAAACTCATCAATGTTTTCTCGGAATATTTAAGAGAATGTTGTGCGCAATTTGATCTTAAAAAATCTGGAAATCTCCAAAGAAAGTACTCATGACTGTCTTCAAGAATTAATGTTTTATCGGCGGAAATTTGGTAACTATTGAATGTTCATACGGCCCCCACACACATTCTCCTATTTTAAACAGTAGAGTACCCCCCTTGTATTCAAGAACTCAATGCAAATATTGGCCTCAAATTGCGTAGACCAATTTAATTGAGATGTTGCATGTGTGAGGAATTTGCAATTTGACTGCTGATTTTTATGTAAAAGTTCGCGAGAAACACGATGGTGCCACTAGTTTTCTCTGAAATTAACTCCCAAGCTCAAAAAAAGCTCTCAAGATGAGGGCGTAATGGACGTAATATCCTACGCTATCCTGAGAGTCCACCTCTACATCAAGACAAACTCTCCATGCAAAGATAGGGAGCAAATACATCGACAGGGCTGCCACTTTATTTGGGGACTCTATAACTGAAAACACGCCAACCCTGCCAATGTATTTGCTCCCTATCTTCGCATAGAGAGTTTGTCTTGATGTAGACAAGGACTCGTAGGATAGCGTGGGATATCCCCTCCATTACGCCCTCAACTTGAGAGCTTTTTTTGAGCTTGGGAGTTAATATCAGAGACAACCAGTAGCACCATCGTGTTTCTCGCGAACTTTTACATAAGAGTCAGTAGTCAAATCGCAAATTCCTCACACATGCAACACCTCCATTGTATTAACTGACAATGAGCGATAATCGCAATTCGGAGGTGAGTGCGGCAACCTCGCAGCGAATCATCATCATAACATTACACTTCCGAGGTCGGAACGGGGCTTGGAGTTCCCCCAACGGCCCCGACCGAGGCGCAAGAAAATTAATCCTGAAAAATCGAAAATTGAGGAAGTTTTATGGGCAGATATTACTTGCCAACCCTCCCCCGCCCGGCCCGCGCGACGCCGCCTCACACCGCGTCGCCAAAACTTGCGGGATTCGAATCCACATATTGAATATAAAAGGCTGAAATTAAGTTTTATTATTTAAAGAACAAAAAGGAAGCTCGGGGAGGGGCTGGTGGGGTGATTGCTAACCCTGTGTACTCTCCTGTGTTGCCGCGAAGAATAAAAACCCACAAATTTCATTTGAATGTTGGAGGAACATATAGGCCGTTTTCCAAGTCGTTCTTTAACCACCTTTTCACCTCAGCGGGCCGATTATTGAAATTGATAGACTAAGTTATCGGCAAAGAACACAAAAAGGATATGAAGGGACCCTTTCGGTGGAAGCGAGTGGTTAAAATTGACAAAGGAGGTAGCTGATAGACTAACTAACGGCAGCCCAGGAGGGACCCAGGGATATACACTTACAATTAGTCCATCATTTTCTCCCTTAGTCTGCAAGAGCCACCCATTTCAACTAATAGGATCGCTTCTTACTCCTTATGATTTCTTTGTCTATCGCTTTGTCTATCAATTTCAACAATCAGCCCCGACCTGGTATGGTTTAAATTTCGATGAACGGAGGTTTAAAGAGGCCTTTTAATTGTTAAGGCTGCATATTTATAAGGCACCTTAAAAAGGAAAATCCTTACACACCGCACGTAAAATTCAGGAGTAGAAATGCGGACCTACCTTGAAAAATGGTAAAACCATTGTTTTTTCCCCCATGAATATTTATCGTAATTTTGGTATCAAATCGTTGGGATTCTCTGCAAGGGTCGAATTTCACGTAAATATTGTGATATGTTTTTCTCACTAGGCCACTCTGGACCCCCTGAGGAAAAGAAAATTTTTAAAGAGTAACTTTCGTACCCAAGACTTCAGGCTGAGGAAAAATTATCTGATCACAACCGCATCTACCACTCCCACACTCATAATAACGTGAGACTCTTTGGGAGGCAATCCGCTGATTGGAAAAATACAGTTTTACAATAATTTTCTCACCATATCTCTCACCGTGCCTTCCCCTGAAACTATATTCTAATTACTTTGCATATTGAGTACAGTACATGCCTTTGAACGAGCAAACATCACTCATATAATGCTATACTATAATATACTATAATAGAGCTTTTATGAATTTAAAAGGTTAAACTAGAGATTTGCTAAATTGTGACTTTTTGTTCCCTCTTCTTTTTCTGTTGAAAAAAAGTGTTTATTCGTCATTTTGGTTAAGCTCGCGAGTTGTGATGTGCGTGCGAGGTTAAACGCTCACGGCAGCTTTGTGCTAAGTACGGCTGTTTTTTGCACGGGTACAGATTCTAATCAGGATGAACATTTTTAAAATCAAATTATGTTATCCATAGTATCACCATCAGTGCATTAATGAGAAAGTGAAATTACTCCGAGTGCAACAGAAAAAATTCAAGGATACTGTACATTGACCTTTTTTTTTCTCTTATACCTCTTCTTAGAGGGGACAAAGAGAAAATTCAACATTACGAGTCGGAGCCCTCAGGTAACCTTACAAATTTTGAAAATGCATTCCTTCGCAAATCGTCCTACTAGTATGCTGATTTATTGAAGAAAGTGAATTGCATTGAAATGTTGCAAAGTCTCACTGAAAGATATGTTTATTAATTCAAGCACAGTTACAAATGTTCTTCTAGTGTTGTTTTTCAAATTTGCTGATTGTGTGACGCAAATTCCATCAAACGTTTGACGTAAAACATGAATCATGGAATGGATGAAGGGTTAAATTTTCAGGTGAAACTTTTCAAAGTAATGCAACACAATTATGGCATTTTGGTCCTGATGTAAGGTGGACAAATTGTACGAAAAAACCCTTGTTGGATATTTCCGAAATGTATCGAAAACTCGAAATTTAGGTTTCAAATAGAGATACTTAACCCTACAATGTACTAATCAAAAATATTTTTATTAATATTCACTACTCATTTCTTCATATAAAGAAAAAAAGATCAATCGTCAGATGCAACGAAAAAGAAACTAGGGCTCTGTATGTACATTGCTTGGGATTTTTAGCGGCGGATGATATACTCTGCTTCTGGCATGAGTGCTTCATATTTTTTATAAATTTCATTCACTGGGTAAAATGTCTCTTGGGTCCTGAGTCAATGCCCATAAAAGGTTTTACAAACAAATACTCTTGATTCAATTGGATTTTTGCTCGAATCAAACGGAATTCCACTGAAGTGGCTTGACTTTCGATTCCAGAAAAAATTCCATCGAATCAAGAGAATTTTTTTGTCGAATTTCACAAGAGTCTGAACTTTTGATCCAAGGAACTTTTTTCCAGTGATAATCTTGAAAAATCTCATATAATGTCACGTGATATTTTATATTTTTCTCCGGGTTTTTCTCCACTTTCGTGCCATCCTGCTCTGCTCTCTACCGCTGACTTGAACGAGCCTTATGTACTAGTTGAGGCGTGAATGATCTATTATCGATCTTTCCCCATTTGAAACTGTGGTAGAAGATCGATCATAAAGGTGTCCGTTACGAACACTCTGTTCATCGATCCTTCTCCATTGGCCTGGTTACACGCTCAAATTTCCGTCAAATTCCGATCAAAATGATGACCAAGATGGCGGTCGAGAGTTACCTAGATTGATGATTAAAATTAATTAAAACAGCGTGTTGATTAAAATAAGCATGAAATAAGCACGGTTGTGTGGAAATCAGATGAAGGATGAGCCCCACAACTCCATCATCTACCATCAAATTTTTGCAAGACGCAGAAATTTGATGGTAGATGGTGCGCACCAGTCACCATTTGATCGGAAATTGATGGGAATTTGAGCGCGTAACCAGCACAAATAGCTTTAAAAGACATCAATCGAGCGATTGCAAAGCACAGCATGCTACTGCTTACGTCCTGCAAACTTTTAAACTCTCTTTTCTTCCGTCGAGGCAACTCTGTTTTACCTTTAGTCAGGGGTGTGAATAAACAAAAGGGACAGGCAAAAAAGGCACGGTGGCGGGTATAAGAAACGCGTATAAATATTAAAAAGTTGCGATGTGGGGTTGAGGTGAAAACGAGTAGGCGGTGGGGGCAGGAGGAGGGGGCGGGAGGAGATAAGCTTCGACCGGTTTGAGGATCGATAAAAAGGCTGCAAGAGAAAGTAACTGATGTTGCTGCGGGGAGGCCGTGGGCGCTCTGGGCATGGGGAGGGGGATGAAAGATGAATGAAGGACGTAAATATTTTGATAGCGCCGGCCCTGAAAGAAAGAGTTGAGAGGTATTCAGGGGGTTCGCCGCCGGGGCACACTTCCACGCTGAGGTAAAACGCCGTATGAACATTCCGACATTGCCAAATATCCCCATTTGCAATGTATGTTTAAACGTAAAATACGAACATTTTCCACAAATAATTTAAGATACTTTGGGATAAAATCCCGAGTAAAATTCTCCGAAGAATCGGCGGGAAAAAATTAATCATTCTCATTGAAAATTTTTATTTCATGGAAGGAAATTTGGCAGCGTCTTAAGGTTTATACGATGTTCTACCTTAGCACGGTAGCACAGGCCAGGGGGCTCGGGAAAGAGATAGACATTGATACCGGGAATGATACATTCCTCCGCTGCTGCCAACTGAAATCCAGTGGCGTGGCGTTCTCTGCGATATATCGATTGATCTGCCATTTAGACCTATAGAGAATGATCGATAGACAGGGTGTTCGCAACTAACACCTTAATAATCGATTCTTTACTACAGCTTCAAATGGGAAAATATCGATAATCGATCAGTCGCGCCTCGCCACTGCCGAAAACTTGTTATTTGTAAATTTGTTATTATTTCATTAAAGTTTAACGCAAAGGCCGCCCAAAGGAGTTTGTTCGTCTCTTCGCCAACCGTTTGAACTCGCGGATTCGGAAACGACGGCGCGGCGGCCGTCACGTGTTTTCAGCTTCTCGCTTTGTCTTTTTCTCGTCCGTGGGCTTGGGGGAGGGAAGAGAAAGAAGAGCTTTCCAAGTTGGAACGTGGGCGGTTTTCGCGATGGCTCGGCACGTGGAATCAGTGCTGCCATTTTTCAAGTGGACGTATTTCTGCCAAACGGAACTGTGTGCGTTAAGACATGAGCCCTGAGACCCATAAGAATATATGCTTAACAGGGCTCACGTCATATTGCACATTGTTCCATTCGGCAGAAATATGTCCAAATAAAGGCCGCATACTCAGCCGTGATACCGATAGAAACAGCACGAACAAAATAATGGAAGAATTTAAATAAATGGGGTGAACCTGCGTTGGAAGTTCTTAAAAAAGAGAACCTGCGTTGGAAGTTCTTAAAAAATACTACCGTTAAAAAACAACACTACAACTGTTAATACATGTATTTTGTAGTTCTCTATATATTTAATAAAGAGAGAGAAAAAAACGTGTTCGCAATATCACCTGAAGTTATCGACCATTTCAATGAAAAATATCAATAACTTTCCTAAAAAATTAAAATTTCAAAGGAAATTTGGCAACTCTTGGATGTACATATGACGTTCTTCCTTAGCACGGCCCTTAATTGTTTGCCAAAAAACTTAGTTGTCTTTTGATAGACTCAATCCACTCGAAGAAGGCGCAAATTGTACCAGACCCAAAGTCAATCGTCTTGATGAACATTTTCTGATCATGATGGAATCGCTTGATCTCATCACCTGATTTCTTTCGACAAAGAAAATTCCCTCACTGGGAAAGAAAAGTAGCTTGGATCTAGAGTCCAGACTCTTAAAAACATTGACAAGAAAAAATACTCTTGATTCAATTGGATTCTTGCTTAGATCAAGAACCAAGCCTCTTAATGTAAGTGGATTTCCTATTGATTCAAGCAAAAATCCGATTGAATCAAGAGTATTTTTTCTTGTCATTGTTTTCAAGAGTCTGGACTCTAGATCCAAGCGACTTTTTTTTCCAGGGCTCATTGTAGCGGCTCATATTTTTCCATAGCGCAAAACGCATTGAATTGAATCCGAAAATACGCCACGGCCCTTTCGTTGATCGTATCAACCGCGACCGTAAGGAGCCGGTCTGCGATTCGAGTCTTACGAATGCACCCGAACTTCCCAGCAGGCTTAGTTAAAGCTGAGAAGCGAGAGAGAGAGAGGAAAGGAAACAAGGAGGAGAGGAAGGGATTGCGAAGACAGAGATAGGATCACACGGACAAACCGCCAAAGAGGCGCGGCGACAGAGACAAAAGAAATGAAAATCGCTTTTAAGATACACAGGGGGCTAAAAAGCTAAACAACTCCCGCACCCAGGTATGAGAAAAGCTCCCCCTCCGCGCCGCCCGCCTGTCGCGGAATCATCCCTTTATCCAACATCAACCACCGCATTGCAACACATTCCAAGCTCCCTGTCTCCCGTGCCCCTCCAACCCCATCCCCGGGACTCGGGCGGCTGTGCCTTGGAAACGCTTGCGGTGCGCGGTGAAGGCGATTATCTGACGGAAACTTATTTCATTAGCAGGTTGCGAATCGAATGGAACCTGGACCCGGGGTCGTATTTATCGAATGAATTCCCGCATCGCTGGATGTGCCGTTTTCGGGTGAATCCATACGCTCCGGAAAGCTTCCCTCCGTCGCGGGGGATGAGATAAAACTCGAAAAGCGCGGCTCTCGATAGGGGTCGACGCGCATTTTATCTCGTGTTGATTCGACCATTACACGGGGTAAGAAGAGATAGTGTAAACTCCACCAGTAAGAGGTGTGCTTGCTAGAGGTCACTCACGATCATCGGACAGACCATTGAAATTGATAGACATAGTTAGAGACAAATTAGAAAAGAGGGATATGGAGGGATTCTATTGGTGGAAGCGGATGCACATTGGGACGAAAAGGTGTCAAAACGGGACATTAGCTCATTTGACGATATATTATGGCCGAATCTTTTCGAAACTTGGTATTTAAGGTCATTTTGGGAGAAGGAATGCAATTTTATGTTCAAGCTTTGGTTCATACTAAAGATTCCGAAAAAACAAATTTATGAGAGCTTCTACTTCTTCCTCCTCATCCTCCGCGTCCTCCACATCCTCCACGTTCTCCTCGTCCTCTTCGTTCTCCTCGTCCTCCTTCTCCGCCTCTTCTGCCTCCGCCGCCGCCTCCTCCTCCGCCTCCACCACCTCCGCCTTTTCCGCCTCCTCATCCTCCTCCTCCGCTGCCGCCTCCTCCGCCTCTATCGCCTCTATCTAAGGAGGCGGCGGAGACAGAATAGGTGGAGGTCGTAGAGGCGGAGGAGGAGGCGGCGCGGCGGCGGAGGCAGCAGAGGCGGAGGAGGAGGACGAAGAGAACGAAGAGGACGAGGAGAAAGAGGAGGGTGTGGAGGACGAGGAGGACGAGGAAAACGAGGAGGAAGAAAAAGAAAGCTTTTATAAAAGTTATTCGATATTTTCATGATACATAGTTTCAACTTTTTTCCTTTCGTATTTTTAATTTCTTCAGAAGCAAATCATTTAAATTCATGAAAATCCAACTGAACACTGTCTTTACAAATTCTTTGCAAAGTACAATTTCAAATACCTAAGTTGTGTAATGACAACACGAACTTCATCCCTTCAACTCTATACTTAGGCCAAGTTGGTGCGGCTGGAACCGTCTGGAGCCGTCGAACTCCCATAATTTTTGCTCACGTTGAAGTTCTCGTGCGTATTATTGAATCTTCGACGTCGTAGACAGGAGATCACTCCCTGGAGAATAACCCATACTCGCACTGATATTGTCTTCAAAGTTTACGACCAAATATACGTGCCGCTCGGAGGGGCCGGGAAACAAGTGCAGGGATTCGGAGGCGCTGAAACGTCCCTTCGTGATAGTGCGTTTGCCTTTTTAAAAATAGAAAGAAACTCAGATATTAATTTTAGAGGTCAATAAGCCCTCACTAAACTCGACTCATCGATACACCTCTCCGTTGGGGCGGTGCTTCTCGGAGTTTCGATAGATCAAGGGTAGGTATAATATCGCATAAGTCTTGAGGTCGTCTGGTCAACACCCCTGGGGGTAGTTACTCCGTTGGTCACTCAAATATACGCGTCCTCCCCCGGCACCGGAGTACCCTTGACCGTCCCGTAATCCGCGCCAAGGGTAGTAGCTTAATGACTCGTAAAACACCCTTGCTTCCCACCCCCATTAACCTTCCCTCTCCCACCCCATTAACCCAGGCTTTTATTATATTATAATACTTTTTTATAACCGTATCCTGTTTCTTATACGATTCGATTCCTTTGCCTTTTCTGATTTTAGTCATTTTTTTCATCCCTCGATGGAAAGCAAGGCTGAGATCGCAGGTACGCATCCACCCCCGCGGATTAAATGTTTCTTTCGGCCCCGGGAAATCCTTTGATTGTTAAAACGGCAATAAATAGTCCCGTACGCGGCCGTTAAAAATAATGGGGATGATGGAAATATTAATTACAAGGGTGGTTAAAATTTTATCACCCTCGCGATATTTGCCCGGGAGGTAGCAAATGTTGCGGTTTTATCTTCGTTTTATTGGAATCAATCGAGCTCTTTTGATGATCCTCGTTTGTGTGGCCACGCGCCTTGTTTGGAACAGAGTAGATGGATACCAACTAGAATCCAAACGTAAATACTGCATCAATGGTATTAATGAGGAATCAATCGTGTTACAAATGAGTTTATTACACTTTTTTTTTTTTTCTTTCTTCTTTTTCTATGCCTGATTTCATTCAGTAATTCAGTAAATCTCGGGCGTAAAGAAACCGATGAGATCAGTCTGGGGCCAAACGAACATCTTTGAGGGGGACCCCGATCCTACACCTTTCTTTTTCGTTCAAGACGAGACGATGCACCTGTTACAGTGAGATTCCTGAGTAATTCGTAAGCTGCAACGTGAGCATTCCTGCCCGGAGTCTGCGGTGGCGTCGAACAACTCGAAAGAACGTTCTCCACTCACGATTATACTACCCGATCTGAAATAGTATGCAATGACCGGTGGTGCATTCTGCACTTGTGCTTCGGCTCACAGTTCAATTTTCACTACACGGAATTCCTATAACTGTATGTTTATCTTATCGGCGTGGAGTCCGGTCTAGTCGCGCCGTTCCCGTCGCATCGGGTCGCGTCGGGCGACAAAGTAGCCGTGTAAGCAACCTGTCCTAGCGCCACCGTCTCGTCTTCGAGCAGTGATGTCGAACTGTGGATGCTGCGAGGCCACGAGAATCTCTTTTAATTGTGAACATACACAAGGAAGAAAATTTACAGACAAGGATTTTACCCGAACATTTGCAACTGAATCATTCCGAAGACGTATTATATTGGTATTTTGGTCTATCGTTTGGTGCACGGTGAGAACCAACTTGGAAACTTAATCTATCTTGTAAATCAAAAAAATACAATCGATTGTGAGATAACTAACATACTGCAAGCATTCATTTACAAACCTGTTGTAAGTCTTCCATGCAATTTATTATTGTTCACGGTTGGAGCTTTCAAAATTGTACTATGTTTTTGCCGGGTCCAACAAATGCATACAACTGGCGCACAGTGGATCGAGTCAATTAGAGAGGTCGGACATGAAATTTTTGACTAAAAGTGCAAATTTTGATGTTCATTTCGTCACAATTTAAACAACCGTTACACCGGGTGCTTCTAGAAGACAATTTCACGAGGAGACAAATGGAACCACATTTAGGACCTCAAAGCTTTGTATAAACGGAGTTAAATTCTTTTAAAATTTCCAAATTTGGTCCGACCTCTTCCATTGGACCGATCCACTATGTGGAGGATATATTATACTCGCGGAATCGAAATCATCAAGAAATGGTGTGTAGAATTGAGGTGCTTGAAAGACAAGGTGCATTAGTACAGTTTTTGTAAAATTAGGATATTACAGATTTCAAGTAAAACTGGTCTCAATGCGAATTCTGTGAGTAATTCGCACCCAAATTCCAATTTCTAAGCATCAAAAAGTCAGTTTGAACTTTCTTTCCGCCATAAGAATCCATGTAATCCAATATAGAAATTTCAAACACGTATCTCTTGAAATAGCAGAAACTGCACTTATGCGCCTTGTCCTTCATGCCCCCTAATTGACTGTGTGACAAGATATGGGATTGAGACCGATTGACATTACTGCCCGTCAGAAATTGAGAATGAAACCATAACTGATCATGATACATAGGTTGGGAGCCTGGATATTTAAAACGGGTTGAACATGGATTTTTATCTGTACTTTTATGCCAAGATGAATAGACTGGTCAAACGTGAAATTAATTTGTTCCTGACGTAAATTGTCTTTCACTTGCGCCTCATCCTGCTTCACGATGAAATAATTTTCTCCGCGTGCTGAGCCGTTCTTGGCAAGTTTGCAAGTTCAGTGCATCAGAGGAGGGAGAATTTTTAGGAAAGCCTGAATCTAGTGCGGCCGAGCTTAACAAAAATGAACCAAGTCGCATCATTATATAACTAAGAATAAGTGGTCCGGGCTTGTGATTTCTAATAAGACTCTACGATGGAAATCGAGTTCAACGTCTATTTTCATGATAAATATATTTTTTCTCCTTTTTGGCTTTTTAGTATGAAAATTCGGGCACAAAAACACTTCCAATTGACTTTTTTTTCCTCTTCTTTTTAAATATGATCTTTTCCCTCTCGGTATAATTCATTCCAGGTACTTTGTCTCCCCGACGAAGAAACGTAACTACATGACTGAAGTGAATGAAAACAGCAATAGGTGTTTTGTTCCATCATATTTGAGTGATTTTTCTTCACAATGCGCAAATTTACCAACTTAAATATCTGACTGTGGTTTTACACGAACTCCTAGGCTCAAGAATTAAATATAATAATAATTAATTAACTTATTATATTAAAATTGAGTTTAATTTTTTTTTGTACAGTAGCAGAAAGTAAGTTTTAACAATAAGTTTTGAAATTCCGGGAGAATGTACATAAATTTTGGGTTTAATGGTTAGTAGAACATTAAATTTTGGAAATATGAAAATTTACATTTTTTATTTCAGAGGTTAACAAAATTGAAGGATTTTTGCTTCTTCCTCTTCTTCTTCTCCGAGTGACTAGAGCATAGCCCTGTTTGTGAGGCCATCTAGTATCGACCACGTTAAATCATAAACTTTACAAAAATAAAAAAATTAATAAATATAAAGGACTCGGCAAATCAATGAAAACAGCATTAAAATATTCAATCATCCTCAGGAAAAGAGAGCCAGCTGTGTGCTCATCTCTTAGGCGGTCATCCAGGGAATCATTTCCCCAAAGATTGGCCGGCCACCCAAATTTTTTCTAGCCTCTCTTCATCCATTCGGTCAACGGTCAGCCCTCATGATAAAATGGATAAACAGTATAAAAAAAATGAACAGCAAAACATCATACCAAAAAATTCCTCGTGCCCTTTCAAAAGCCCATTAAATTCATTTTATTGGCGTGACTTAGGCAACATGGCACCGGGATCGGCTCAATTTGTACCAACAGCCGAAGAACTCGTAAAAATCACGTTGGGATTAAGCAATAGGCAATCGACAGTCCGATGCGATGCTGCGCTCCTATCAATTAATCCGAACGAACCGATAGAGCAGATCACCGCGATTCTCTGCCCCGGGCGCCCCCCCCCCCCCCGATCCCCCATCGCGCCCCCCTTGTCTTCGACTTCGACCCCGACCCGGCAACCGGTTAACCCCCTCGAACTGGTTCGATAAACGGCCGCGGACATGGACAACCGATTAATTGTTTTATTGGTCCGGACTTAATTCTTCGCGCCTCGTCCCCTGTGAATCGATTGCGATGTTATCAATTCGTGCACGAAATTGCGGAGATGTGTGGAGTCTATCCGACTCCGCAGCCTGTAGAACTCCCGAGTAACTCAACTTATAAGAGTGCGGGGCAAAATTTACTCTTCTTACGGAGTGAGCGACACTCAGTCGACCGCTGCTGAACGCACTGTGTTTGACGCAATGCGTGAAGTATTCACGCAGTCTTGTAGGCGCTATGCGTTTCACGCTGACCGCACTGTGTTTGATGGCGCAATGCGTGAAGTATTCATGCATTCTTGTAGGGGCTATCTGTTTCACGCTGACCGCAGTGACTGCACTGTGGTTGATGCACTACGTGAAGTATTCGTGCAGTCTTGTAGGCGCTAATATGTGTTACATCCCGACCGCCCGCGCTGAGGGCTTCTCCTTTTCATCTCTAGTCCTCGTCATCATTTCTCTCTCAGTCGCGCCGTTCCTGGCCAAATTCCGTGTTTGGTCTCTCTCTTAACTCGATTAATTAAATGTCCTGTCTCTTGTATCACCGAAAGACGACAAAATTAGAAATTACTATACTCTCAGGAAATGAGAGGTTTTGTTTGTAATTTTTTTTCTAAATCCGATTTTTTAATACCTACATTCAAAAAAATTGCAAAATTTGCCGCCTCCTAGATTTACTGCCATGGGCCGCGGCTCATGTGGCCACCCCCTTAATCTAGCCCTCTATTAAGTTATTAAGTTATCTCATTAGTCTTAACTTAAGACTCCTTTTACTTGAAAGCCCTAATATCTCAATTTTTTCGAAAACTGCACTAATGCGCATTATCCTCCAAGCCCCTCAATTGATTTCACCTAATGGGAAATCAGAAGGAGGATCAGCCACTGAGCTCTTGCTTTTCTCTCTCTACACTTCGTCGCCCTCCGGACATAAAGGCGTAACTGCGTTTTGCGATGAGCCCTGTCGTCCATTTAACTCAATGCTTTCTCGGGCCCATCTCAATGTATAGTTCAGTGGCGTGGCGTGCTTTGCGATATATCGATTGTTATGCCATTTAAACCTATGGAAAAGGATCGATAAACAGGGTGTTCGCTGCGAACACCTCAATAATCGATTCTTTACCATAGGTTTAAATGGCATAACAATTGATACATCGCAATTCACGCCACGCTACTGGTATAGTTACTCCCCTTTGTCAGCTAAGCGACAACTTATCCGCCCCCTTTATTCAAATATCACATGAGAATCATCGCGGATTTCACCCTGATATTTCTAACGGTGTATGTTCGGGGACTATGAGGACGAAGGCATGCATGCACTCGAAGAAGACGATCAACAAAAGCCATTAAGTGTTTAAACAGAGTTACCAACCTACAGCTCAACTTCTCCCGAAACACGATGTCATGACCGCGGAAGAATCAAACAAATCGCAGCCACGAAACTCGCATGACGGAAACATAACATTAATGAGGCTCCCCTCGCGAGGAGTGAGAACTTTCGTTAAAAATAAGTGACAGAGTTTTGATTATTTTGAGGTAACATGTGTCGTCATTATTTTAATGCCACCAGTAAAATCAGGGAATTTAAGTTGTAGCGGAGAGATATATTCAGGTAGGGATTTCATCGTTTCAACGATTTATGACGAAGTTGAAAGCTGACAAGTGTAATGAAATTTACCGCGGTGCAAAATTTCGTTTTATCTTACCATTGTAAATGTTCATCCAATCTGATTAGTTCTAGTTTTAATTCTTGTTTTTTTCTTGCTTTTTAGCCAATTATCGACCGAAGGAACATGTTGGAACTTCGGGGGTGAACCAAGGCTTCAACGAATCAAAGATGGTCAAAGTCATTTTGATAGACAGTTAATAGATAGGGTGAACCCTTGAAAACATCTATGAATGTCTGCTTACTAGTATCAAGTTTGCGCCTGAAGAAACGAAATAATTAAAGTTGCAAACATTGCGGAGGGCAATCGCAACGTCCTTCCGCCTTCCGTTTGGCATATGGAATCTGTACTTGCGTCTGTTATGGCTTTATTTTTGAAAATGTGACTTGCTCTCGAAAATGAGTATATCAAACATCAATATGCCGATCACCTCAATTGAACCACGATTAAATCAATAATATACGACGTATCGGAGACTGTAAGGGATTTTTTGTCTTTCTTACAAACTTGCACTAATTATTTATTTATTTTGTCTTTTCACCAACGTTTCGGACTCGGAACATGTCTCTCTCCTTAAGCCCTCTTTTCCGTGATTTTTGAAAATTTGTCCACTCAAGTGTTTTTGATGGGATTCGTCCTTCTCTCAGGATCGGACGCCTAGAATTTTGATCGAACGCGCGGTGTACGTAGTAGAGGGATGAAAATCGGAGCACCCCCTCCCCCCCTCAATAAAGATAATCGATATCCCTGGAGAGCCGTTCCGTCGCGAACACACGCGCCTTTATGGAGTAAATTTTAAATAAAGTGGGATTAGGGTCAGGAGCGGGGGCTGGCGGCGGCGAAAAACCCGCGCGAATAATGAATAAAATAACAATTAAAGATAGGTCGGTCGCCGGATGGCGGAGCGGTAATCTTCAAGAGGGTACCTGGATTGGGGTGGATTTGGGGGGTCGCAGGGCGTCGCGCCGGCCAGCGTCACCGCAACCCCGAAAATGACTAACATCACATCAAGGATCAGAATTTTCCAATTACCCCCAGCGACATTCCGGAGGCAGCTCCCGCCGGCAGCGTTGCCGGTTCCCGCCAAAACGAGAGGATTCTCTTGCGGACGCAAGACTTGCCGATTGGACTGCATTCTGCACTGAAAAAAAATCTCTGTGTATTTACTAAGAAAAGGGTAAAATTACCAAGAATCCCAGGGGACTGTCCTTGAGTTCTATTTGATCCCAGTTTTTTCTTGGTAAAATTACCATTTATGGAATTGGTAATTTTACCGAGAAATCTAGGTAAAATTATTGGACTTTCTCGGTAATTTTATTTGACCTTGGTAAAAACGCCAATATTTTTTATCGACTGTGGTAGAATTACCGAGATGAAATGGCAAAGTTACCGGGAATTTATGACCAATAAAAGTGGTATTCCTACCTGAAAAAACAGTAAAAATACCGGTTTTTAGGTAAGCTTACCAGTCTGTCTTGGTAAAATTACCAATAATTGGTAAAAAAAAGTGAGATGGTAAAGGTACCATTGGACCTTGGTAAAAACGCCGTGAATTTTTTTTCAGTGTGCATTTTTCAAAAAGGAACTATAATTGAGAATTGGCAGGGGTCTGAAATTTTGTAAATTTCATATTTAAAATGAGACTGCTAGGAAAACTGAGCAAGTGGATATTATTGGTTTCTAAATTGGACAATTATTGGAGAAAATATGACAAAATAACCGAATCTGCCAAAATACATCTGTTTAAATGGAAAATGCCGCCAGATGACGTCACAAGGCGGCACATTTTCTCACTTTTAAATCTAATTTTTGACAATTTCCCATTTTAAAAAAAAATTATGAAAAATGCTGCGAACCCGGCTCATTAGGCGCTCTTAGATGAAGCAATAATATTTTTGTGTGCAAATTCTCCATTGGCTTGCGTTTTTCAAAAAGGATCCAAGAGCATTCCAATATCAATAAGATGGTGCAATTTTGTTTTACCTTGAAAATATAAACTGATCGTCCAAATAATTTTCATCTTTACTCCCAGATCTGCTGGAATGCACAAAAAATTGCAGCTACCCGAGGTCATCATTTAGGCCGTGTAACATCTCTCTTAAATTCACGCCACGGTTTTTAGTGTATTATTTCCTAAAGCATAATTTTTCCTACGTACGGGAAAATCCCTTGTCCTCCCATCAAGTAACATTCTAGGATAATTTGTATAATATGAAACAGATGATAAGATATATGATACATACACAAGACTTATGACAATTTTTATGATAAAGATGCCCGCAGTCCTTACATATATGGCTTCCGAAAGTTCATTTTGAATCTGCAGTGCAAGAATCAATATTTTCAGCCTCAGTTTTACTATAATTAAGTTTTTTTTTATGCGAATGTATTTAGGTCAAATCCTTCTTGTATTAGAAGTTTGGAAGTTTTGTTTTGGTTTTAAATTTCGAAAGAGAGAAAAAAGCTTATTCTGGATATTTCTTCGCTGCTTACTTGTGATATACTACGAATTACTTTTTTAGCCAGTATCGGCATCATTGCATTGTAGCTCCTCCCACACCCGTCACTGCTTTCTAAATGGTGCGACAAATTGCAACCTCTAGCTCCCAACCCCACTCAAGTTGTGCTTCCTACAGCTTTGTCGCGAACACATCTATACTTCCTTCTTAGGGCAAAACACTTTATGAACATATCGACGCTGCCAATTCCTTTTTCAATGAAATATGTCCCACCAGGAAAACTTCCAAATATTTTTCTCCGAAATTTGCATTGAATTTTTTCACAATTTAACCAAATGTATCGGAATGAGATTTCAAAGAAAAATATTCACGAATTTATCCTGAGAGGCACAGTTTATTGGCGATTTGGCCGTGTTGAAATGCGTTTACGGGGTTTTTCCTCAGTGCGGGCGTATGGGGAAAAAGCCAAGTTTCGAAACGTAGTGAGCCAGTATGCGGGGTGTCGTCATGCCTAGTTTGGCAGTCGAATGAGGACCCAGAATGGTAATCTCTACGGGGTGAGTTTAGATTGTCGTTGGACATCGAAAAACCACTCTTTAGTTTAATCGTTTTCAGTTATCGCATTCAGTGAAAAAGACTCGGCCGGGGTTAATATACGTTTTTATAGCGGTCTAATACGCTTTTTACTTTGCTTATTGAGATGCGTTACACTTTTACATGACCTGCAATTCGGCCAAAGGGTTATCATTAAATCGAGTAGCGTAAAGAGGGGTGTGGGGGTGGTCAGTGGCGAGGCGTGCTTTGCGATGTATCGAGCCATTTGAACCTATGAAAAAGAATCGATAAACAGGGTGTTCACAACGAACACCTTAATGATCGATTCTTCATCACAGTTTCAAATGGGGAAAGATCGATGATCGATCATTCGCGCATCGCCACTGGGTGTGTTTTGGCAATTTTCATGCAGCGTTATGCTGAGTGTACGAGGAGGACGAAATAGCCAAATCGCTAAATGATCTAATTCATTTTGTCGAGATAGATAGTCTACTAAACCGACCATGTAATTAGAGAAGGAACGAATAATTACTATTTCCTTTTTTCCCCCACTTTCTCAGCCATACTTGGACCGATTTTAACAGAAATGATACAGGTTTCTTGCGAGCAAGAAGAGTGCTCGTCAGGTGTTTGAAATAAACTACAAAGACGGAGATGACGATTCTTCATCCATTCAAATATACTACAAAAAATCTATATTTATTAAAGCATGCTACCTCACCACACACTTGGTTATTCCAAAAGGATTAAATGGACGTTGACGAAGAGATGCTGCGGCGTCAGTTGCCTGATAACCTCTGGGAGGACAGGCATATGTGGCGTTTGGGTGTCGCAGAACGCAAGAGTGCGTTGTAGGAGCGACTTTATATATATTTTAATGGAGAGCCAATAGTTTTACCAACTTGCGAGAATGAACAATGTCCCATTCTACTGTGATAAGGAAGAACGCCGTATGAACATTCGAGAGATGCCAAATCTCCCGGATAGAACATGTATTTTTGAGGAAAGTTATGCATACTTCTCCTTGAAATTTTCGGTTATTTAAGGTTCAAATTGCCATCGAAATAACCGATAAATTTTAAGAAAAATATTCACAATTTCTCAATTAAATTCATCTTTATTGTAGAAAATATGGCAACGTCTAAAGGCTCATACGGCGTTTTTCCTTAGCACGGCAGCATTGGGAAGGAGAACGGGACCTGTGCTGGCGCCACCGTCCGGCTTTATAAGCCCGAAAGAACACGATTAAAACCTCATAGCCATTTAAGGGAGCGGTAGTCATGCGGCAGTTTCAACCAAAAGGCCGTTTCACATACGCCGATTCAAAATTCGCTTGTAATGTTCCGATTTCGTCGCGCCGAGAAAGCCGTAAATGATTCCGATTCATTGAAGATTACCGTGTTGTCAGGTTTATTTTATTTTTCATTACAGAAACATAAAATCTTGAAATTTTCTAATTTTGTGCTACTTTGCGATATCAATGAAAATTTGGGGGGTCTAAGTTAAGGAAAAGTTTGCAGAGCATAAGAGAGCTTGGTTGATTCTTTCGTTAAAATCAACACTGCCTTTGTAATTTCTACGACAAATAAATAATGTGTGAAAATAGTGAATCTAGGGAAAGGAAGAAGGGACGGATGAAAAAGAGATAGTTGATGGTTAGAATTCACTTTTAAAACACGAGTTGATTTTACTGCAAGTTCATAAGCTTGACTAGAGAGATACTACAAGTAATGTGAAGGATGACAACTTTTCGGATTTGCGTGTGAACATCCAGGAAGTTGAGGCTGTGTCAGGTTATCAACGAGTTTCTGAATCGTTTAATTATTCGTAAAACAATGCAGAATTCACATGGTGCCCCCGAATCGTCTTAAATTCATGCCGAGGCGTCTTGAACTTTTCATTATTATTTGTATTTTTAGGTTCAACTGGCGCTAAAAATTCCACCAAATGTAGTTCCCTTTGTTTTTTAGCAGCCAGTTTTTGTAAGGAACTGTCAAAATCAATGAAAGATATTGAAGATAATGGGGCATTCCTCAAAAGTGCTTCTGTTAATTACTTAAGCCTGTTCTACAATAGATGAACTTTTAAATAGTTAACTTGCTATAAATTGGACTGCGTTAAACAGAAAGGAACCAAGCCACATCAGATATTGCCAAATTTAATAGAGCAATTTGATTTTTTTTTTTTTTCGAAGAGAACGTTTTTGCGGATCCCTTTGGCCTTTTTGAGGAATTTGCTTTGTACCTCACAGAAAATTCACTGAAATTTGGAGAAATATCCGCAAAACCGTTGTTACGTAAAAAATTTAATTGCCCAATTAAATTTGGCAATAGCTGATGTGGCTTGGTTCCTTTCTGTTCAACGCGGTCCAATTGTTGTACAGCATCTGACATGTACTATAACAATTGTTATTGTTTCAAATTGCACCAATTTATAATTAATAAATAAAAATAAAACAGGTATGTCGATACTAAACACAATTGTTCAAGACTGCTACTTTTGTCGCTCACTTTTTAGGTAGATTTCGAAGAAATATCTACCATTTTCATCATCCATTTTTGTAAACTTTCAAAACGAGAAAGCAAGAGAAAAAAAAGTGAAATTTGGCATCGGGAGTCGAGTGAGTCGGAGGGCAGTGCATTGTATATTTAACAAATTATTTTTTTATAACGTTCGATAATTAATTCAGATGAGTCTCCTGATCCCAGGCCGGGCTTCGGATTGCGAGCCGCAGCGGCGGTAGCAGTGGTAGCACCGCTATTGTCAACCTACTTCGCTACTCCCATGTATCTGTAGTATCCTTGCTTGTCCTTGTTAATCTTTGTTTATCATCAATAATGCCGTTCAGTCGACCCTCGTTGCCTGCCCGGGAAACCCCTATAGCTATGAGAACGTTCACGGGAAATAGGACCTCAGTCCGCAGAGCTGAATTTTCACGGATGCGGCCTACTCTGCCGTGGAGTCCCTTTATACGGAGAGTCAAGACAATGTGAATCCATTTCTGATTGGTTCCCGTATTGTAGGCTTTCACAGTGTCACGAACGAGAATAAAGATAACATTTTCACCGATTGCAAAGATTATAATCTGGAATGGACCAGAGAATTACGGGTTCGGCATGGAACAAACGGAATGAGAGAAGGAACGGAGAAAGGACTTTGAGAATGGGCCGATCAAAGATTACAAAAAACGTTCAATTTCTGTAATCTTTATTCCCGTTTGTGACTCCATGAGGGGGGTGTTGTCTTGACTCTCAGTAAAAAAGGATTCTACTCTGCCGTGCTAAGGAAGAACGCCGTATGAACCTTCAGGCGTTGCCGAATTTCCATTAATAAAACGCGAATTTCCTGGTAAACTTATGAATATTTTGCTTCCAATTTTTCAGATAATGTTGCTTGCAATTTTACCTAAAGTTCCTGAAAATTTCAGGGGAAAATGTTCACAACTTTCCTCAAAAATGAAAATTTTATTGAAGGAAATTTGGCAACTCTCTACTGTTCATATGGCGTTCTTCCTTAGCAAGGCAGTACTCCAAGTTTCGACTGCACTGAAAAAAAGTATGATAACATCTGGCAGAAGTCTACTTGATTTCTTACACAGTGATACTTATTTAGTGAAAATAACCAGAATTATGCCAGTATTCACTAGGAATATGGTGATACTTATCAGAATATGGTGCATGCTACCGTAGAGTCTGGTGTTTGTTACCATACTCGTATCACTGGGTCTGAATATGGCAAAATCTACCATATTTTTTTTCAGTTTGAAGTTCGGGTTTTGAAATTTTGATTAAAAACTTTCAGTGTCTCATAAACTATTTTCCAAGCGGTCAGCCGGTTGAGCCTGAAAAGTTGCATTTTTGATCATAGACGCTTACAAATTTTCCCAGGGGGTCCCGTACCCAGGAGCCCAGACCCTCCAACTTTAATTATGAAAATCGATATGGTGAACAAAAATGTTCCCAAGCCTGTAATCCAAGAGCTGCGACGAAGTATTATATGTGATTATTGAAACGATATGTTCTTTTTATCGACTCTCAGGTTGAATGCTGGACAGAGTTGGTGATTCGCTATTGCGATCGAGTTACATTACGCAAGTCATGGAAGTGTAAGGCTTGGTGGGATTCCTCCAATACTGCCGTGCTAAGGAAAATCGCCGTATGAGCCTTTAGGCGTTGCCAAATTTCCTTCAATAAAACACGAATTTCACTGAAAACTTATGAATATTTTCCTTCCAATTTTTCAGATAATTTTGTTCGCAATTTTACCTAAATTTCCTAAGAATTCTAAGGAAAAATATCCATAGCTTTCTTCAAAAATAAACATTTTATCGAAGGAAATTTGGCAACTCTCGAATGTTCATACGGCGTTTTTCCTTAGTACGGCAGCATACCACTGAATTGAGTTTAGTACCAGTCACGGCCAATTTTTTTAGATTTTTTCCTCATTTATAAAGTAGAGGAAATTTATTGTTCGTAATGTTCAGTGAGCCAAACAGTTACTCACTGCGTCAAAGCAAGAATTGTCAATTTTTATACTACTTTGTTCCTAAAAATCGAAAGTGAATGCGCCTCCTAGGCAGATCCAGACCAATGTTTTTGCTATCAATCCGTGCATCGATCGATAAAGACATCCGAGAACTCCATTTGAACCTTTTTTCGCTCAATAGTTAACGAAAGGCACGGATAATTCCACCTTCGAGCCTAAAAATTTCGTCATTGACGAGAATTTGTGTTTCCAATTGATAAACGTGGCAATGGTGAAAGAATCATGGAGGCAATTTCGCTTCTCGTGCTAACCCCGGCCGAGTTTACAATCGCCGAAGACTATAAAACCGGACGTGTAGAGAAACACGTTCAATTAATCATTTATTTTGTTACGTCGTTTATTGGTCGATTGCGCAACACTAATTTAATTATGATTCCAGCGAACCGGATCATTACAAACGTTCAATTGCTCAACGCAGTATACCTGACTCCAAAATAGTGCAAACCATTCATACAATGGTACTGAACCTATTTCCATGATCGACTTTCAATCCTGATCATCAACGGGATAAATTATGTCAGGCGCAGAATCAATGTGACTGAACTAAATAAAAAGGGGCCAAGTCATATTTTGGAGGTAAAAATAAGCTAAGGAGCGCGATTCTGAATTAAATCAGTCACACATCTACTTCTATCATAATTCAAAGTCACACATTGTTTTCTTCGGGGAAAATCGAGTAAAAGGTAATGGCCGTTTCGCTTCGAAGGTCAATAAAAAATCGAAGATCACAACGAAAGTCCCTCGACTTTCGGGCATCGTGCTTGGTCAAATGGCGTGATACAACTATTTCAACTCCTGAGTCGCTCAAATTGCCGCTCATCGAAATGAAGGCGAACTTGATTTCTCGTTCCTTTTTTAGTTCTTTGAATGCGAGAGCGGGGCGCCAAATGCGAGTAAAAAATCGGCCATGGCGCCTAAAAAATGAAGGCTCTGCGCCAACGTGGCCCCTAAAAATTGCCCCTTAAAAATCTGTATTTTCGTATTAGGTGATTATTCGAAATTTTCAGCGCACCACAAGTAAAAGCTTTTTCCGTTCTTCACGATTTCATCATTTGTGGTTTTGTCTTCCCCAAGTTACAGCTGCTTACTAGTTCTGTTACGAAAACATCTTGCGTCTAACTTTTCACTAAATGCGCTGCCATATGTAGGCCCAAAGTCAATTTGGCCCCTAAAAACTCTTCAATTGCGCCTAAAAATCGGGCTTGACGCGCCACATGGCTCCTAAAACGCAAAGGTGAGTTTCAAACACTGGTCTATACTAGTCGTTCTGGGACGATCAAAATGACACGACGAAGAATGAGACATTCATTCCCGACCGCAGCATAAAAAACCGGAGGAACTCACGTGCCGGGAGCTGAAAAAAGTGGTCGCGGGAACTCGGAAAGTCAATTAATTTGGCGCGCATCTTTATCGGCGATTAGTCCGTTGGCGAGGCGGCCGATCGCATGATAAACGCTAATCGCCGCTGGAGTAACGGCCGATCTTAGCGCCATCGATTGACACAAAACGATTCCGGCCCGATGCCTCGTTCACTCCTCCATCCTTAAGCCCCGCTTCCACAGGCAGCGCGCGACGCGGAGATGGCTACGCGAAATCAACGAAATTCTCTGATTCTAAATTCCCGCGTTGTCACTGATAGAGTCCCTTCATACACGGAGAAAAAAACTTCGTGCGTGGGACCCGAAGTTGAGGTCATATGGATCTCTGAAGTTTTCGGATCACGTATCTAAAAACTTGAAGTCCAGCTGCCGAAGTTCGGGTCAGACATCTGAAGTACCTCGATATATACCGAAGGGTTCGGGTCACACATCTGAAGTACTCCGGTACATACCGAAATACCTCGATGTCTGACCCGAACTTCGGCAGCTCGATCTCAAGTCTTTGGATGCGTGATCAGAAAACTTCAGAGATCCATATGACCTCAACTTCGGGTCCCATGCACGAAGTTTTTTTCTCCGTATAGAGAGAGTGAAAACAACGCGGCTCATGGATGTCACCAATGGGAATAAAGATTACACAAATCGAACGTTTTTAGTAAGCTTTGATCAACTCATTCCCGAATTCCTGCCTCCGTTCCCTCTCTCAATCTGTTTGTTCCTTGCCTCACCCCTAATTCCCCAGTCCATTTATAATCTTTGTAATTGGTGAAAATGTAATCTTTATTCCCGTGTGTGACACTGTGGAGGACTAAAATTCGGGAACCAATCAGAAATGGATTCGTATTGTCTTTACTCTCAGTATAAAGGGACTCCAGTCGATGATAGGGCGATTCGTATCGTTAAAGTCCGTAGCAACGGACAGGTTTAAAACCATCGCACCCACTTGCGCGGTTGTATCTGCGACAACTCGTCGCGTGCCGCCTGTGAAACCGTGGCTTTGTTTTCCGTCGCTGCGCTGACCGCAAATTGCTGCCGTGAGATTCCTTAGTGCAGCAGGTGTAGCCGCAGCGTGTACGCCTTGTTCTCAGCAGTTGGGCCCAGTTGTTGGCAGTTGGATCGTTCAGTTCCTTGGTCGTTATCGATCCGGCTTCTTAACCGTTTTTTAATCGGCGATCCCCACTCCTGATTTGAATTCTAAGCCTGCGCTCGTTGGGTGTCAATTCGTCGCTTGCCGCATGAGCCCTCGAAAGCATAGAGTTATATGGAAAACGGGGCTCACGTTGAAATTGAGATACGCGCTTACGTCAGAGGTGCGACGAATTGTTAGCGGTCGAAGATGTTTTAGGTTTTTTCAAGTAACAGCGTAGCCAGGCAGCTTGATCTAATTGTATTTGTTCCTAAGTCTAAGTCAAGGTCCTCGGTTTGAATCCTAGTCATGGTGAGAAAAACAATGAGCTAGGCAGGGCCGGATTAAAGGTGTGGCCATATGGGCCGCGGCCCATGGTGGCAAATCTAGGAGGCGGCAAATTTTGCAATTTTTTGAAATGTAGGTATAAAAAAAATCGGATTTAGAAATAAAATTACAAACAAAATCTCTCATTTCCTGAGAGTATAGTAATTTCTAATTTTGTCGTCTTTCAGTGATACAAGAGACAGCACCTTTAATTAATCGAATTAAGAGAGAGACCAAATGGTATGAAAAGGAGAAGCTCTCGGCGCGGCGGTCGGTATGTAACACATATTAGCGCCTACATTCCTACAAGACTGCACGAATACTTCACGCATTGCATCAAACACAGTGCGGTCACTGCGGTCAGCGTGAAACGGATAGCGCCTACAAGAATACATGAATACTTCACGCATTGCGCCAAACACATTGCAGTCAGCGTGAAACGCATAGCGCCTACAAGACTGCGTGAATACTTCACGCATTGCGTTAAACACAGTGCGTTCAGCAGCGGTCGCTAAAAAGAATTCAGTCTTTATCCATAAATTTGTAAGTCTGGTTGCGTGCTAATCCATGCACTTGAACTTTAACGGTAATTTAAGGTTGCAGTATATCCTTGTGGTATCAAAAACCTCAACGAACGTTGAAAAAAAGAAATACATAGTAACAATCTTAGGCGACCTCTCTTTAAATTACTATCAAGGAAATTTTTGGAAGCTCGGGAGACTCTTTGACATGCATGTCTGCAAAGGTCGTCCAACTTTGCTCGAACATTTTACCAACTCAAGTATTCGCCCTGAAATGATTTTTCCCCCAATTGTTGGAGTCAATTTCGCAACCTTCGAGTGGAGCTACTACCTTCGTTCGGAAAACGTAGAATTGTGTGTTAACCTCCAAGTATGAAAGTTCCACACAAAAAAGAACAAAAATATTTTCTCCTCGGTGTACTTTGACAGTTTTTCCTCCAAGGTTCATAAAATTTTCTGAAATTTAAAATTTCACAATCCATTCCCCGAGGACAGTTTGACGCGAGACTGACTCAATTTCACCGGGGTATCAGACACGAACAGTTCATGAGAGGATCCTCGAGTCTCACATTACTTTTCTCCTTTGGCGTAAGGACATATCTCAGTTTCCACGTGAGCCCTGATTTACATATAAACCCACGCTTTCTGGGGCTCAAACGGAAATAGGGATACGTCCTTACACCAGAGGGACGACGATTATTCCGCCGAGCAGCTTGCCCCGTCTCCTCGCTCCGAGCTGAGGACGGATGACACTTAAAGCGGAGAAATTGAAGTTTGATGAAAAGATGACGGGGAAGGGGGGTGCGGGCGGAGGCGGGGGAGTCAATAACCACTGCAATTCTTGCATCCCTCGTAAAAGAGAATTAAAACGCCAATAAAAAAGGCGGACGAGGGCAGGAGCGCTGAGTGTCGGTGCAGAAGGCTCTAATAATGAGGTAGCGCGGATCAATTCGGGACTGCCTTGTTGAAGAGAAACGCCGTAACACCAATCGAATATTGCCGAATTTCGCCTAATGAAATAAGAAATACCGGGAAAAATACTGATCATTTTTTCTTGGAATTTTTCAAAACTCTTTTTCGTAATTTACTCTAGAGTACATGTAAATTTCAAAGAAAACCAAACGTACATTGTTTCAAAAACATACATTCTAATTGATACGATTCGGCATCGTGTGATTGTTGATATGACGTTTTTCCCTCGTGGAGATGAGGTGCTCCGGCGGGCACCAGCGACAAGCCACGGCGAATGTGAATCATATTCAAATACATAGATATAACGATATTAGACTCTAAAGAGAATTGATGAACTCTTGCTTACGGCGCATCGTGGGCGCTACTCGAAAATTCCGGGCTCGCGGGAGGATCGCAAAACGCGGTGCGAATGGGCCTGTTGCAAACTTCAGCCGGAGCAAAAAGAAGAGTTGTTTCTTTTCGAGAATTAGGCTCAAAAATCCCGATGAGCGCATCGGTAAAGCCTTTAGTACACTTCTATCTTTACATTCTGTGGAAGAAATATGCGTTTTTAAGCTTCCCTAGTGGAAAAAAACACATTGGATCTAGAGTCCAGACTCTTAAAATCATTGACAAGAAAAAATACTCTTGATTCAATCAGATTTAAGCTTGAATCAAAAGCGAAATCCGCTTAAATTTAGAGGCTTGGTTCTTGATTTAAGCGAAAATCTGATTGAATCAAGAGTATTTTTTCTTGTCGATGGTTTCAAGAGTCTGGACTCTAGATCCAATGTGTTTTTTTCCAGTACGCTTCTAAAAGATACTGCAGCACAGGTGAACATTTGTAAGGGGAGTCGTTCCATCCATATCTTACGCATTCTAGGATGCTACTCAATATTCAACATGGCTGACGCCAAAACACACGTGACGAGACGGGATTTTATCAACTGGCGTGTTTATGCTCATAACATTTTCCTTACGTTGATGAGGACCATGGTCCTTCCTCACGATTGCGCGCGGCAGCGTCAGCCATTTTGAATATCGTGTAGCATCCTAGTGCGCAAGGGTTGGATGAAACAACTCCTCTTGCGAAATGTTCACTGTGGGAACACCTATGGGAAGAAAAACGTACCTCAAAGAACGGAAAAAAGTGTCAACGAGCGTCAAGCGAAACATTGTACCTACAAAGAATTTCAATCTTAATCTTAGGAGCTGTCGAAAGGTAGTGATTTAGAAATATGTGTGAGCTACCGCCGAATTATTGAACTTGATAGACAAAGCGAAAGACAAAGAAGATTAAGGGAGAATGAAGCGACCCTTTGTTGGATTCGAGTAGTTGCAATGGACAAAAAGAGGTAGTAGTAGACTGACCAACGGTAACCCATGAGGGATCCTGTAGTTGGTCCATTATTTCTCCTTTAGTCTATAACAACCATTTCATCCATTGGATTTCTTCATTTTTCCTTTGTCTTCTTTGTCTATCCTTTTGTTTATCAATTTACCTCGAAGAGGTAAAAATGAACTTACATAGTTACACAGTGAGTTAAATCTACCTACGAAAGCCATTAATTTCATCTCGGGGTGATTTTTAATTTTGGCCATCCTAAGATGGGTTTTTACCCCCTTAGCGATGCCCTGGCGTTACTCGTAGCTCACGTTTGCACGACTACGCTACGCGAGTCATTTCGCCCCCTACGGGAGAGGGGGCGAAAGTCTCGGTAGGGGGGGGGGGTGGTTTTTCGAGTATTATTGGACGCCTCAGTACGGAGCAAAAGCTAATATATTATTTAAATTTTATTATAGTGCCTCGTCGGGTGGCTGTGGCAGTCGTCAAGAATTTGATGTACTTGCGCGACCCCTAACTGCCGGAGTGCACGCCCCAGAGGGGAGGGGAGACATATTTTCAGTATCGAAACGAACTGCAAAGTGAGACAATACTTTTCGGTGGCGGAATACTTTCATCCCCCATGCTTTCTTGCCCCTCCTCCTCCGCGCCGGGCTTGGAAATGAAAGATATTTCGCTTAACTTTTAATCAAAATTCAAGCCGTTAGTGTTAAACCTTGTAGTTGGAGCACGGGGAAGGGTTGAAATTAGAAGGTTCAAGGAGGGGGCGAAGATCTGCGGCTTGTGTCATTTAGCTGCAACTGAAGTCTGAGAGCATAAAACGTGTCGGTGTAAATAACGAGTTATTGGACGGTGTTTTAGTGAGCCCTCACGAAGTTAGCAGACGATGTTTTTTCAAACAATTTCAAAGTTGGACTATAAAATTGCTAGTACTTGCTAGTGTCTTAGAAAAATTTGCTAGTCAAAATTTCGCCTGAAAATTGAAATTTTCAATTTTTGGAAGTTAGCAGTTAAACTCGTTGTATATCTCGTAAAACATCTCAAGTTTAGTGAGGCATCAATCGACGCGTCTCAACTTGTTAGTCGTTGCTAGTGTCTTAGAAAAATTTGCTAGTAACTTTTCACCCCAAAATTTTGGGGAAACCGTTTCCCCGAGCCTGAACATTTTCACCTTTACGTGTCTCTAACTAATGAGGGGCTGTCATAACTCTAATTTTTTCTTCCTATTTTACAATAAATATATCGCTAAAAGAAATTGAACTACAAATTCTGGCTAATTTTAGAAACAACATATGTGCCATTAGTTTCCCTATGCCATATTTAAGTTCTTACAGGTGAGTTAGATGTTTTAGTTCTCTAATGCAAGATACAGTTTAATCGGACGTATGTGTGCTAAAAGGAACTAAATTAATTAAATCAAAAGGAACTAAATATGTGTCTGTAATTTGCGTGCTACATAGTTCATTTTGATTTACTTTATTTTCACACAGTTTTCTTTCACTATTAATAAGTCCTATACGACTTTTTACAAATGGTAATAATTTAACTGTATTTTTGTCAAAAGGAACTAAATTGAATAAAACATAAGATTGATATGTGTTTGGAATTTTCGTGGTTTGGCCCAGATATTCCAGACCAAATTTTCATCAAAAACCAAAGTCTGTCATCGGTGTCAAACTCGCTCCTAATGTAAACAAAAGCCCTTTCCACACGTTGCAAGTTTTGCTGCAAGTGAGCCGAAAGTGGGAGTCATCACTCATCGATGATCGTGAAATTTGCGTCCCGCACGCAAATTTCACGATCATCGATGAGTGATGACTCCCACTTTCGGCTCACTTGCAGCAAAACTTGCAACGTGTGGAAAGGCTAAAAAACGAACGGCGACATAGTCCGGACATAAACAAAGCGTACCCAGAGCGGACTTCCTCGAGATGTTCCAGACTCAATTTCTCAGCGTTAGCGTTTCTTCACCTCGACAAAAGAACTTTCGTCCGCGTCTAACATTTATCCCTTTCGTAAAATCAAATATCAGTTACCCCGTCGATCTGTTCATGGTGATTTCAAGTGAAATTGCGGCGAGATACTCCAGACTCCTAATGTAAACAAAGCGGCCTGTACCTGGTCGAGATGTTCCGGACTCATTTCTTCATTTACGTTTCTTCATCTCGACCAAAGAAGTTTCTCGCGCATTCAAAGTAACATTTTCCGGTTCCATTGTTAGAGAAGAAACAAGTCATTTTGTTGTAAGTTAGGAAAATATTTGTGTTGATTAAGTGGCTTGAGCATTGGACTACCTGGCTGCGCCTTGCATAGCTGCCTCTATATCAAGATGATTGGGAGATACTGGTTGATGTGCGAATCTGAATCCTAAATCCCTAGGAACGGTAGTTGTGAAAACCAGACGGATGTACAATGCTAGGTACCTTGCTCCTCACTTACTTTCTCATGGATGTTCACTGGTCTCTCCAAGGTTCTGGTTTTGCGATGCGTTGAAGCCAATGCTTTAAGTTTAGCTGTAACAACCAGGCTTCGGAGATACTAATTAACAATCCTAGCAGTCACCAAATTCTCCAGCAAACCCGCATAGCTGTCTATTAACAGCTGAAGAAGCAATGGAAACCGTATTTACCTATGACAACAAGATTTTTTCCGTTGGAACTCTGATAGTAAGTATGAGGGGGAACTATCACCTTTAAGGCACGTTTCTCCATGAATTTTCTTGTTTTTTGGCATCAAACTAAGTAGAACTCAAGGAAAATGAGGCAAAACTTTACAAGTTACCATGTAAGGTTCATCTGCTGAAAAGATAGAGTAAAGTCTAAAATTCCTAATGAACATCACCAAGATGGTTCTGCCACCAGCAGTTCATTTTTTAAGGCACGGATCAAATACGGTTATCTATTATTCTCACGGTGCCCATCAAATTATAGGCAAGAAACCTAGTCCTGTAATAATAATGGCATGGAATGACGGGCTCTAATTGGTGACTTGACCATCCCCAATAAGTTATCGAAAGAATTTACTTCTTAAAAGATCCTTTGCGAATAAAGCCAAGTAAATATGCAGATAAAAGTCCCGTGTGATATGTGAAGTGTACTTATTCAAAGTAATTTCAAAGGGAAGGGATGAAATGTTCAAAAGGTAATGTCCAAATTTGCAAAGTTGTAGAGGCGCTAGGCACAAATTGGACAAGGTGCCGCTAAGTAATGATTAAATGAATTTTTTATTGTTATTAATTACGGAAAAGAGGAAAAGAGAATCAGGCCGAATGCCAAAATTCGAAAAGTGTAGGGTGTTGTAGGAGCCGAACCTTCTTCGAGATTACGGGCGGCGAGCGGCAACCTGATTGGCTACGAAGATTGCCGAGCATGGCCGAAGGCCTACTCGCCGCTTGGTAGGTGTTGACGGCGGTTTGACAAACAGCAGTTTTTGGTGAAATGTGGTCCGGAATATCTGGGCCAATCTCCACGTAGTACCTTTTTATTTGCTTTATTAGCGCAGAGTTCCGTATACCATTCATACGTCCTACTCGAATTTTTACAAATAGAGGTAATTTTAAACTACTCGTAGTTACCAATAACTGAATGATAAAGTAACAGAGCCAAATTCAAAATCGTTAGGTTAGCGAATGACATGGCGTATACTAAGGAGGCAAATTTGTTTACAAGAACGCAACCCGCGAGTAGGTAACTATTACTGCACGGAGGATGTTATTTGGCCTGCCTTAAAATTGAAGGCGAAATAGCGACGTGCCAATCCTCCATTCTCCGTTCGAGTTAATTATTATTTTCAGTCCAAGAAAAACGGCATTTTCAATGGATCCGAACGTTGTTAAGACACCCAAGCAGCCGACATTCTGACCGACAATTACGGCCGTCATATTTCTTTTCCTTTTTTTTTCGGACGGAGCAACTCGCCTCCGTCACTCTTGATAAACGAATTACGTGACGAGTCAAGTCACGATAGTCCATCACAAGCGAGACAGGTGTGACAAGGCTGTCCCGATCGGATCGACTGCGAGGCAAAGCGGATATCCCGATGTCGGCGTTCGGTGAGTCCCGACACGGAGTGGTAAATCAACGGAGCTCACCGACCACCGTAAATCAGAGCGGGGCGTTTGCGATACTTCGGACAACGCTAGAGCCCCAAATTCGCCCGGTAAATGGACGGGTCAAACCTGAGTCAGCCTAACTAACCAACACAATGCCAAATTTTCTCATTCGTTAATTTTTTTTTTTTTTTTTTTTTTTTTTTTTTTTTGCAAAAAAATATGAGCAAACTTGGAACTTTTGAAGGACCTATTTTCAATTGAGGGTAGATTAACAGGAAAATTCAAGGTGTCTTGTTCTTTCATTTCTCGCAGAACGAAAGAAACATGAGAGAAAATCAATCGATGTTAAAAACATTACTCGTCAAAAATTCGAGAAATTAATTTTTTGCGCAAAGGTTTCTTCCAGAGGACTTCCATCGTCTGTCTGTATGCAGACCTAGCAAAAGTTCCACGAATTCAGTGTGATTTGAATAAAAAAAATAGCGTTTTCTAGGTAATGCCAGCAAGAACCTTCCATGGCCAACAATTAAAGTTGCTCATAAACTCTAAACAATCTATGTAAGATCTTTAGATTTAAATATGACTAACTGGACTTTACTGTAGTGGACATTAAACTTCCATTTTTAAAAGCATAAATCACCTTTTTAGGTCATTCTAAGCAAAAATCTAACACGTGTCAGAGAACAATTTCCTCATAAATTAAATGTAAATTAAGCTGGATGGTCAGATCGGTCTTCTCCTCGCGGAAATGGCCTTGCCGAAATTGATTAAGTAACCGTTTTTCCTTTTTTGGTAAAATTTTGTGTTTTAGACATGTTAGGTATTAAAATTGACCGATTCAAATTAAACAACGTATAATGTTGTTAGACCGATTCGGAATCAGTTGCATTGCCTGGTCACCAACCCCCCCCCCCCCCGGCCTGGAGTTCTTTATATTCCCCTCTAACAGATTCAGGATTTTACATTCTATGAAACGAAACTGAGCGCCAACTGTAAGCAGCACTCGTGAGCAAAGACTTTCTCGTGAGCCGTTGGCATGGCAAAAGAGCATTGGGAACGGGGCTCATGAGTTATTAAAGCGCACGATGAACGAGCGTAGACGCGGCTTCTTCGCCGCTGACGTCATTGGCGCTTCATAATTCCCATTCATTCTTACGACCCTCGACTAACGAGTACACCCCTTCTTTGCACCTGTCTCTGGCTCCGTTTAGCAGAAATGCTCCCAACTTAACTAGGAGCTCCCTCACTTTTTATTTTCTTACAGAAAACCAAGCAACATTGTGACTTGTACTTTTTGTGAATATATCCTATATTTAAGGGAAATTGACGGAAAGTTCAAGGTGTTGTGTCGTTTTGTCCCCTCGCATTAGACAACGCAAGCTGAGGTAGGCCTATAAATCGGTCCAAATATCGAACGGAATCCCGATATCGGGGAGCATTCGGGCCGGAGGACCATAGCGTCTCGACCGCTATTATTATGTCATCAGAGGACAATAACCATTGTCTTATTGTTCGTTTGAAGTCTTCTTCCGTCCGTCGCGTCGCGGCAAGTCGCGTCGGGGAGCAGTGCGTTCCCCTTCGATTTTTCGTCGAGACCGAAACAGGAATCGGATTTGTCAACATAATCATCGTCGCGTCATTATATGGAATTATTTGTTATTCCGCTTTCAAACATGTCATTCCACGTCAAATAATATAACACATCATTCTCGAAAATTGTTCCTTCCTCCCTGCCCGTGTCCTCTCCGACGCCCGCCGCCGCCGCCACAGACATGCTCCAACTCCTCCGCGCTCTGCCTCGGCCCAACCGAACTGAACGCTGCCGTACACAGGAAAAACGGCGTAAGTTCAATCAGGACTTTGCAGCGTTCCCCCATACATACTGTTCTATTAGGTACGAGAAAACCTGATCACTATAATGCTTCATTTTATAATGGAGATGTTGCATGGGTGAGGAATTTGCGATTTGACTGTTGATTCATATGTAAAAGTTCGCGAGAAACACGATGGTGCCACTGGTTTTTTTTCTGAAAGCAACTCCCAAGATCAAAAAAAGCTCTCAAAGTGAGGCCAAAATGGAGGGGATATCCCACCCTACCCTGAGCGTCCACCTCTACATCAAGACAAACTCTCCATGCAAAGATAGGGAGCAAATACATTGACGGGGCTGCCACTCTATTTGGGGACTGCAAAACTGAAAACACCGCAACCCTGCTAATGTATTTGCTCCCTATCTTTGCATGGAGAGTTTATCTTGATGTAGAGGTGGACTCTCAGGGTAGGGTGGGATATCCCCTCCATTTTGGCCTCAACTTGAGAGATTTTTTTGAGCTTGGGAGTTGATTTCAGAGAAAACCAGTGGCACCATCGTATTTCTCGCGAACTTTTATATATGAATCGTCATTGATTATAGTCAAATCGCATATTCCTCACACATGCAACATCACCATTAAGAAGGATAAATAGTTATTGGTTTTTCGGTGGCAAGGAACTTTTTCAATAGACAGCAGAGAAAATCTAGAATGGAGTTACGTCGTTTTTACTAGGAATGGTAGAACGTGTCGCCGAACGAATCGGAAAGCGCGTTTCCTCGTCGCGCCGGCTCCGCCCCCTCGCCCGCCGCCCGTCTTGAAAACTTAATTTTTCCTTTATTCGAGATTTGATTGTGTTTGATCATCATTCAATCCGGTCGTTCGTCTAATTTCCAGCTTTGTCGCATCTTCACGCCAATGATTCGCGTTGCCGGATTGTTGCCAGCGGGCTGATTATTGAAATTGATGGACAAAGCGATCGACATAGAAGACATAGGGTGTATGGAGCAATCCTATATTGGTTGAAATGGGTGGTTCCTATCGACTAGAGGAGAAAATGATGCATTAACTAAGGGTTCTCTGAGGGCTAAGTATCGAAATTGATAGACAAAGCGATAGACATAGAAAACATAGGGAGAACGGAGAGATCGTATTGGTTGAGAAGTGTGGTTCCCATCGACTGGGGAAGAGAATTAGGGAGTTACTATAGGGTCTCCTTTCTTTGGCCGTTAGTTAGTATATTACCTATCTCATAATTTGTCAATCGCAACCCCGTTTCCACCAATAGGATCGCTATAAATTCAATGCGTCGTCTTTATCTATAGTTTTGTCTATCAATTTCAATAATCCGCTCGCTGATCCTTAACATTTTGTGTTTAAGACAAGGCAAAGGAGTATTGGAGTTGTGTGATTGGTCGGCTTTCACAGTCATCCTCCTTGCATCGGATAAAAAACACATTCTTGCAATTTTGAAATGAAGTTAATTTAAGGTAGAAGTTTGGCAAAGCAGGAAACAATTGGAGAAAAACGCATCATTATGTTACGCTAGTTTAGGTTAGTTTGTTGACAAATCATCGATGTCTTACCCTCTGATGATAAATGAAGTGATATGATTGAAAATTGGTCGAGGGTATAAAGAACTTACCTAACTTTTCTCGGAAAAAATATTTGATCGGGAGAAACGAGGCAATGTTGAAATAATCATGCGGCGTCAAAATAACATATGGGTCGTTTAAGTTCTATTATTATTCGATGCCGCGCGCTATTATTGTAACGGAAGTTCGAATAATCGCGCCAAACAGTGCAGCCGGCGTTAAACGTACATTAGCGCCTGCAAGACGCAGGAATACCTCGCGCATTGCGCCAAACAGTGCGGTCGGCGCACAGCCCATATCAGCGCCTACAAGACTGCGTGAATACTTCTCGCATCGCGCCAAACGCAGTGCAGTCTATTGGTTGGCCTGAAACGCATATTTTAGCGCGTACGCTGGAAAAAAAAAAACCACATTGGATCTAGAGTCCAGACTCTTGAAAACATTGACAAGAAAAAATACTCTTGATTCAATCAGGTTTAAGCTTTAATCAAAAGGAAATCCGCTCAAATTAAGAGGCTTGGTTCTTGATTTAAGCAAAAATCCGATTGAATCAAGAGTATTTTTTCTTGTCGATGTTTTTAAGAGTCTGAACTCTAGATCCACTGTGATTTTTTCTCCAGTGTGTCGTATTTATGTTCAGCAAAATCAATAATAAACTAAAGGCACCAATGGAGTCGCCGATACTTCGTCGTTAAATCCCACAGTACATCCATCATCCACCGCGTTAAGCAGAAAAGATCCGAGACACATCAGCTAGTGCCAAAGACCGGGCAATTTAATTTTTTACATGAAATTTTGAGATGACCTATCGTTGCAAGATCATTTATATAGTAATGATGAATATACAATTATACACATACGTATGTGCAGCAGCATCGTATTGTACAGCTATCTTCTTTTGCATTGAGAGGTAAATGCAATGTAAATGCTGCGTCATTGCTTAAACTAGATGAATATCATCTGCTCTTAGTGTAAGAAGGGGGGGGGGGGGGTTGAGCAATGAGTAAAACAAACATAAGGCAAAATCCGGGTTTAATTTGATCAGACAACAACGTAAGCTGTCGCTTTGAATCAGGAGAAATTCCGCCGTCAAATCTCATACAGACGCCTTGCTTGCGGTGTGAACGTCCCTCTTTTACCACCTCTGCGATGCGCAAAGACAATAGGCTTTGAAATTTGATTGATATGCTGCATCGTGTGGGACGAAAGAGGTTGTTGATCGTTTCCGCGATTTTTTCCGGCTTTACTTCACGAGTTTGAACTGATCCCAAAGTCAAACAATTTAATCCTATTTATTTCTTTATTTATTTCTTTTTCTTTTCTTTTTTGCTTTTTTCGTTTTTCTTTTTTTCTTTTTCTTTTTTTTTCTTTTTCTTTTTCTCTTTTCCTTTAGTTTCTTTTTTGATTTTTTTTCTTTTTTACCTTTTTTTCTTTTTTTTTCTCTTTTTCTTTTTTTCTTTTTTTCCTTTTTTCCTCTTTTCTTTTTTTTCTTTTTCTATTTTCTTTTTTTTTTAAATTTTAATTTTCAATATTTAATACGTACCAATCTAGCGGTGTAACTTGCTTTGACTCGTTTTGCCTTTGAGAAAAAGCAAATTAAGCGGAAATTTTGAAGCACCGCAATGGTGATACGTGGTTTTGATTACTTAGACCATTAAATTGACCCACAAAAAAAAAATCGGTTTTAGAGACTGAATGCTGGCTCCGATGACTAAATGTTTAGTCACCAATACAAACTGGTCCTTTTCTTGCATCCTTTTTTTGTACCAAAATCTCAAATTTATGGAACCGTGACCGAAATTCTCCGACTGGAAAGTTCAGTTTCCTGGACCAAAAAATATTATTTGCTACTTAAACCCAAGTTATGTCCTTCAAAGAAATTCTGTGCACTTGAAACATATGCTATTGTTCTTTTTTTATGACAAACGCACTTAACATTTGCAGAGGGTTTTTACATGGCAAGATAAAGCCATAGAAATACCTGCAGCCGACCCAGGAGGAAAGTTATTATTTGAGGACGCCTCATAATCGCACGAGCAATATTTATGGGATTTGCATTCGAAAAATGAAACTGGACTTCTAATGGTTACAACGCCAATAATCCCATCTTTACGGCCGACTTAATCGCTACTTAAGGGTTTACGATGATTTTTAAAAATCTAGTTTGATGTTATTGGTTCCTCTTCGCGATGACAAAATATATATTTTATTTTACGTGCGCCCCGGAGGAATTCTCCATAAAAAAGAAGCGTTGATTTGTAAAAGTCGGTGGATATGGGGAGTCCTTTACCTGCCAATTCACGTCTCTCGAATGGCTCTTGAACGGTTCTTTCCCTGATGAAGATTGACTTTTTTATATTTTAAAACTCATGATTGCACGTTAGTACAAGTGAAATAGGAAATAAGGACATCAGCTAATATAGTAATTTCCTTAACGATACTCCACTAAAAACTCAAGTTCCTCAAACAGGACATAGTCACAATTTTGGCCGGATGATTCCAATTTGAGGAAAAGGCAACTTAAAATGTTGACAGTTCACATAGATGTCACTTTAATTACAATGTTATTAGCATAACCTCAGGTCAACACAAATAAAATACGTGTCGTCGAACGTGCAAAAAACATCAAACTGTGATATGCATACACCCTAGAAATCCAACACTGCACAAAAAGTCGCCTAGAGAGTCCAGACTCTTAAAAACTTTGACAAGAAATATACTCTTGATTCAATCGGATTTTTGCTTGAATCAACAGGAAATCCGCTTAAATTAAGAAGCAAAACTCTCGATTCAAGCAAAAATTCGATTGAATCAAATTTTTATGGGTCGATTTTTTTAAGAGTGTGGGCTCTGGATCTAAGCGGCTCGTTTTTGTAGAAAAGATAATACGATCAGCCAATGTTACAATAATACTTCACACTTTTGCTTTTGCTGAGCGTTAGACTGGTGATGGAAGTAATTAAAAATGCTGCATCAGAGAACATGTGTCGCATTTGAGCAGGATTTGTTGTTTTCATCCAATCGGAGTGTGATCCTAACATTCCTCGCAATCTGACGGAGAAAAATTACCAGGTGTGAAAGTGCATGGACTGGTTCTGCTGCAACCTCGTCCGCCTTAATTTTCGACAGCCTCGATTTGAGCAGATCGATCCCGGGCTCTCAAAACTGAAACAGCAGGACCATTCGAAGCAATTATAAATTCGTGACTCTTTCCCAAGAATCGAACCTTGTTAGCGTTTGATTAATACTTTTGCAACATAATATTTTTCAAATTAATTACGTCTTATTGATCTTTGAACCGGGCGAAAGAGCCAAAAATGTGGCCGCGCGACGAATACCGAAGGTGGTCCACTCCGGGAGCACCGATCAGAACTTGTTGCGATAAAACCATGCACTGTAATTTTTCAAAGTTGCCAAACAGAAGGACGAATCCCAGTTAGAAACTTGACTCGTTGTTTGCACCCCGGTGTGAACTGTCGCTCGGCACAATTTTAACCGGCGTGACAAATTTTTAACCTCTCAAGGATGGCCGAGCAACCTCGAAAAACTGGTCTCCGTACAGGCCGATCATTTCGGAGAGAATTCATTATGTCCAGAAATAATTTAACAAATTCAAAGGTGTAAACTGGGTGTTTTAAAGGTGTAAAAAGACCAGTGGAATTCGATTTCATCGCAAATAAAATCGTTTATAAAGAATTACAATAAAACTTCGTTCCTTTACCCAGACAGTTGAAAAAAAGGGTTTTCAATTCCTTTTTTATGGGGACGTATGCTGCCGTAGTAAGGAAAAACGCCGTATGAACATTCGAGAGTTGCCAAAATTCCTCGGATAAAACACGTATTTTTCAGAAAAGTTATGCATATTTTACTTTGGAATTTACAGATATTTTAGATCAAATTGCTAACAAAATTGTCTAAAATATTTGAAGAAAAATATGCGCAATTTTCCCAATAAATTCGTTTTATATTGAAGGAAATATGACAACGCCTGAAGGTTCCTAAGGCGTTCTTTTTTAGCACGGCAGTATGGCAGTATGCCTTCCTACGCCTTTCCCCTTGAATTCCCCCATGTTTTGCATGATCAGAGCAGTGGCGTGGCGTGCCTTTGCGATATATCGATAGATCTGCCATTTAAACCTATGGAAAAGGATCGATAACCAAGGTGTTCGCAGCGAACACCCTAATAATCGATTCTTTACCACAGTTTCAAACGGGAAATACCGAATATCGATCTTTCACGCCCCGCCACTGGACCAGAGTTTTAAACTTTCAAGAATCCCACAAAATTTTGGAAGAAATCGTAGAAACATCGGCGAGTCGCAGAGACTTTTTGGATTTTGACCCGACCCGGAATGAATTTTGCCCCGTCCCGTGAGGCAGACCACCGCGCCGAGCCGGCGAGAGAAAATAGATGAGGAAATTATCATAATCGCATTGTTCTTCGTTGGCAAGGCATGAAATATTTCGTTGATCTACGGAGACAATCGGGATGAGGACGGCGACGACGCGGACGAATCCGTCATTAATACCGCGGCTCCGCGGTCATTAAAACTGGCGGAAGAGGAGAAAAAAATGGAAACCGCCGCGCGGCTCCGAGACAATTCCGTCCTCCGAGGACCGAGACCCGACCGAATGGTTTTCGGATGACAGCTTCACACGCGCAGGCGCATCGTGAAGAAATGGTGCTTCACGTGTTACAGAATCGCATTTCCCCGGAATCTTATAGGATGTCAATTGGCTGTTAAGGTGATGCGTTAAGCTCAAGTGACGAGGTCGAGCTGGCATGCGATATATTGCATCAATCAGGTCAAAAATCTCGGTAAATTTCGAATTTTGAGTCCCAAAGAGGACGATAGCCCCTGCGCACAAGTATAAAGCATCATTATAATCCCAACAATTGGCAAAATTCAAAGAAATGAAAGCAGGCTAGTGTCAGGGAAAAAAAACCCTCGCATTTGATACAGAAATCTATGGTTGAGAGGTTTTTTCCCTACACTGGAAAAAAAACACATTGGATCTCGAGTCCAGACTCTTAAATACATCGACGAGAAAAAGTACTCTTGATTCAATCAGAATCTAGCTTAAATCAAGAACCAAGCCTCTTGATTTAAGCGGATTTCGTTTTGATTCAAGTAAAAGTCCGATGGAATCAAGAGTATTTTTTCTTGTCAATCTTTTCAAGAGTCTGAACTCTAGATCCAATGTGTTTTTTTTTTCCAGAGTAACACTATTCTGCTTTCATTTCTTTTAATTCTGCCAATTTTTGGGTTCTAGAATGATTCTGAGGCTCATGCGCATAGGCCACAGTCTTTTTTGATTAAAATTAAAAATCTGCCGACATTTTTCACCTAATCGATGTGATTTATCGCATGCCAGTTCTTCCACGTCACTTGAACTTGACGAGTCACCTTAAGTATAATTTGACCCATTCAAACGTAGAATTTCAGACTATCAAAGTCTCTGTCGGTTGGTACGGAATACTTACCGCTACACAGTCCAACCCTTCTAGATCATATTTTGGGACCCTTCAAATGAAATACACGCGTCTGCAATTTTACCGTCGATTTGCAGAGAATGCCGTCGCGGTTTTCTGGAAAAAAAACTCGTGACCAATATCAATCCACGGATTTTTGCTTTAATGGACTTTCAAGTAACCGGGAGTCAAGGCATGAACTTTCCGGGGCATAACCTTCGATCTCTCCTTTCACCCCCAGTATCATCCCTTTCAAGGGACCGAGCCCGATGCAGGAGGTGCTAAATGGCTTCAAGAGAATCCCCTTAGCCGGGCGGCGAGGCGCATCTCTTCCGCATTTGCGGATCATTTTTCATAACGCCCCACGGCGCGGCGAAAATGAAAAAAACCTCGGTCAAACGCGTTTACCGCGGCCGAAAGGGGGTTGAAAACTGGAATTAGCGAAGGGTCCGCCCGGGTTAATTAATTAAGGGGCGGATCACAAAGGGACGGAAAAGAAAGAGGAAGAAAGTATCGGGACTTAGGAGTCGCGGCCTGGACCAGATTCATCGGTAAGGGGGCGGAAGGAGAGGAAAATTAGATCTTAATAGAAGGGGTGGGGGGTGGTCGAAGGGGTTAAAAGCGGAGCACCAACAGAATAAATATAAGGTGATTAATAAGTAGATGGTCAAGCGAGGCGGGGTTGCAAGATATCTATAACCGACCGAAATGTTTCCCTCCGTACAAATAAGTAAGTATTTGGGAAGACCAATAGGTTTTATGAGTCCCATATTTTTCCGGATGTCTCTAGGATTTTACCTAGAGCATTCTCACCCGTGTTCAGCATCGGCAAATCCAGGGTCTCGTATGCGGTTTGGGTCAATATTGTCACAAATAATTACCAATTGTAAGCGTCTTTCCTTCTTCTTTCCTACGTCCTTCCTTCTTTCTTACTTCTCTTTTTCTTCCTCCTTTTTTCGGGCCAACGGAGGGAGGGGGGCACGCCCCCGAAGATTTGCCTTTGCCGTTTAGAGGCAAAAGGGAGTTGATACCGAGAAGTCCAAATTTGAGTAATTCACGCGCTGAAGAAGTGTTCATGGAGTAAAAAAACTCCTGAAAGAGGCAAACAAATCGGGGCTCATAAAGGTTTTGAGTTTTTAGTTTTAGAAAATTCGTAATTTTTAAGATTCGGCCATGGAAGTTTTAATTTGCGATGTTTGAAACTCAATTGAGGGAGTAAATCCCCACATTAAAAAATGAACGGAATCGTTCGCAACAAATGCTTTGACGAAATCCTTGGAAGTTTTAACCGTCGAAAATCAAACCTATTTTCCAACCCAACTTAACAAAATTCCCTCTACTGAATAAGTGCTGCATTGCTCAAAAAACTTCACCCCCTTCACGACCACACAATCCGTAGAAACCAAATTTCTTTTTCCATGCCCATGTTTGAATTTTTATATGCTTTGAAATTAAGTCGCCGGGAATTTGTAATAGCAACCGCTCGAAGACACCCCACACCATTCAACGTGATTAAATGAATCATTAATTACAGAAATAACTAGGTTGGCCACAGAAATATTACGATAAAGTTTTGTACTGGTACTGATTAGAGCTCAAAAGATTTGACTCTAAGTGAAATTTTTGAACTTTTTGGCTTTATTTTCCCCCAAAATAGTGTGGACCCAACACTATTTTACTATGCCTTGTTGCATGTTTCTAGTGTTTTTCTTTCTTTTCTTGATTACGATATACCTCACTTCTTGCATCGTTCAGCCTTGTTCCCCACGTATTCATCATTTCTGTGTGACGGTAGAATTTCCAAATTTGCCTCGCGAGGCAAAATCAAATTGCGAGTGAAATTCTTTGAAAAATTAAAGGATAAAATAATATCCAACAGCTTCCTTCAAAATTCGTATTTTATCCTAGGAAATTTGGCATCACCTAAAGGCTCATACGGCGTTTTTCCTTAGTTCGGCAGCGTACTACCAACACGGTTCCAGTCTGGCAGTGGCGTGGCGTGAATTGCGATGTATCGATTGTTCTGCCATTTAAACGTACGGTAAAGAATCGATTATTAAGGTGTTCGCTGCGAACACCCTATTTATCGATCCTTTTCCATAGGTTTAAATGGCACAACAATCGATATATCGCAAAACTCGCCACGCCACTGCAGTCTGGCAACGCGGCGCTCGGGCCAGAAAAAGCGTCAGGCGAAAAGGTGTCTCGGATCAATTAATACTCATTAGCTAATTCACTAACGGCTTTATTGGTGAAAATTACGGGGACGGAGGGGGAGGGGGGCGGGGGGCCGGTCAGTTGAAAAAGTGACCCATTGGGAACGAACGGGGGGTGGCGCGGCGGTCGGGTGTAATTAAGAAGACCAAGGGTCATTAGCCAGAGAAAAGCGATCCCTTCGTGCGCGCCGCGGGGGGCGGGGGGAGGGCTTCGGTGGAGGATGGTAAAAGGAAATATATGTATGTTTTCAATTGGATTTCGGAAAATATTTATACACTCGAGCACGGTGTCGGGGCCCGGTTTAATCGGTGGGCGTCCGCGTCCGCTACCCTGCCGCCCTTTGAGGCTGTCGCGCCGATTTCGCCCCTCGGATTTGTCCCTGCGCCCGACGCCTCGGGTCGCGCTCGTCGAACGAGAAAGTTCGTGAACGCTCGACCAACACTTGACAGTTTTTCCAAGCAAGAAAAAGCGAAGATTCTTTATTAGGACAAAATCTAGGAGTGTATCTATTGAATTGAGTTTAGTAGAAACCAGTGGAAAAAAAAACACATTGGATCTAGAGTCCAGACTATTAAAAACATCGACAAGAAAAAGTACTCTTGATTCAATCAGAATCTAGCTTAAATCAAGAACCAAGACTCTTAATTTAAGCGGATTTCGTTTTGATTCAAGCAAAAATCCGATTGAATCAAGAGTCCTTTTTCTTGTCAATGTTTTCAAGAGTCTGGACTCTAAATCCAATGTTGTTTTTTTTCCAGTGAGGAGCGAAGTTCTTTAAAAAAACAACAGGTTCCCTCCAAGGCGGATCCAGACACTTCAAACGGAAGGGGGCGCAAAAGGGGGTTCCGGGGGCCTTCCCTATAAATAGTTGAATTTTTAAAGCAACTTCAGTTCAGTTTGAGTCAATTTCGTCATGAGTAAGCATAAAATGTAAGCGTCTCTACTTCTTCTTACCTCTGTTCCTTCTTTCTTTCTTCTCTCTCTTTTCCTTCCTCTTTATTTGGGGTGCGAATAGGGAGCGTACTGGGGAGCGATACTGTTTTTTGAGCTTTTGAGTTGATTTCAGAGAAAACCAGCGGCACCATCGTGTTCCTTGTGAAATTGTACATTTTTTTGTGTGGTGTATCGCAATAGGTGGTTTTAAAAATTCCAAGGAAACACCCAGATCCGTAGAAACTTTTTGCCGAACAACAAGACTGCACAGGAAAAATTTGGAAGGAATTTGGAAGAGCTTAGTGAAACTTAAAAATTATTGGAGACAGTACTTAAATCGCAAATTCCTGACACATACAAGAGCACCATTCTAGCCCGGGATTCATAAACTGGAAAATTTCTGAGAGTGTGGCAGCACTGCAAAGCTCGTAGTTCCTTACTGTAAAATGTAGTGCAATCCTTTTTCTGTCTGTTGGTCGATTTTCGGGATTATTCTTCCTGGGAGAGCCTGGCGCCGGGGCCGGGAGCGGCGCGGCGTTACGTGCGGAAAAGGGAAAAAGCACTAATAACACTCAAAACTCTTACACATAGAATGACACACGGCTCTGTTTTGAAGAGTTGACTGCGCTAGTTTCAAGTGCTACTCATCAGGGATCCAGCCTCCAAGTTGTGCCACCGGCAGACGAGCCTCAAAACCAACACAACTAATGAACCAAACTTCAACCGAGAGCACCAAGCAGCTTCGTTGTCGGATGGCGGCGAGTCACACCATTTTCGCGAGCTTTTTTCGCCTGCCTCCCGCCATTATTCTCATGAATCCGCGTTTGCCTGGAGAAAAAACGTAACTTCATTTTGATGTTGCCAAAATTCCCCTCGCAAATTTTATTTTTACCAGGAGAATCCAAGGCATTTCTATCCAAGAAATTAACTATTTTTTCGCCTGATCTCATGCAAAAATCAGAAATAATTTGGACAGCAATTGCACGGTCTCATTCTCCTGAAAAGTTTAAGTTTTTGAGTCAACTTGGCAACCTTGGAATGAAGTTCCGTCATTATTTTTATAAAAATTCATTATGCCTCAAGAAACTCGTAACTGCATTTCAATGTTGCTAAATCTCCACTCGCAAATTGCACTTTTACTCTGAGTAACCTGGGCATTTCTAGCTGAGATTGTAACTAATTTTTCCTCTGATCTCATGCAAAAATTATAAATAAGTCGGACAAAAATCGTACGGTTACATTCTCCTAAAATTTTGAAGTTTTTGAGTCAATTTGGCAACTTTGAATGGAGTTACGTTCCTTCGTGCGGGGAACGACAAAATGCAAAACTTCTGTTGTCATATTGTTAGTAAGTGTTTTATTAAGCCGTATCATATGAGGGGTTTGGAGGACAAGGTGCATAAGTGCAGTTTTTGAAAAAAAAATGAGTAATTAATTATTTCAAGTCAAAATAGTCTTAATGCATATTCTGTCAAAAAATCGCCCACAAATTCCAATTTTTTTAAGCATCAAAAAGTCAGTTTGAACTTTCTTTCCGTCATTAGGATCCATGTACTTTCGAAACTTCAAACACGCATTTCTCGAAATAGTAAAAATGTACCTATGCGCCTTGTCCTCCAAGCCACTTATATCATATCTTACTCTATAATATTTGTAAAATAAGAAGAGTATTGCACAACGCTAGAGGTGCAAAGCGGTCAGGTAGCGTAGTCCCCTATACTGCCGTGCTAAGGACAAACGCCGTATGAGCCTTCAGACGTTGCCAAATTTCCATTTATACAACACAAATTTCCTAGTAAACTTATGAATATTTATCTTCAATTTTTCCGAGAATTTTGTTCGTATTTTGTTCTAAAGTTCCTGAAAATTTCAAGGATAAATATTCATAACTTGCCTCAAAAATAAACATTTTATCGAAGGTAATTTGGCAACTCTCGAATGATCATACGGCGTTCTTCCTTAGCACGGCAGTATAGTCACGTATATTGTTTCGAAGACAATTTTACCATGCCCACAGTTTAAAAGAAAAAGAAATCCAACCTTTTATACTCGAAGGCATCCCATATCAACCAATGAAAATCGTTAAACTTCAAGAAACTTATCGGCAACATTGCAAGCCACCGCCGAGGAATCGAGCGGGGGCGGTTCCGATATTTCCGACCGAGAAGACAAAATATTAAAAGTCATTTAGCATTGTTCTAATTATTTTCGGGTTTTTATTCGTCCTGTTTCAAAATTGTGCTCCATCATTACGATTCCCGTCGTTCTGCGCCGTTTGATCGTGTTTGTTTTTGTTCAAGTTTGTATCTTTGTTTGACATTCTACTCGCGTTCCGTGTGAGTAGGCCCGAATACAGGGCTGCCACACTTTACGAGCACTACATCCTGCGTTCACTCTGATTTTTCAGGTGGGGTTTGCGGTTTGGAGAGTTGGCAGCAGTGAAATTAGTGCTCTCGTGCGAGCGGGAACTGGAGCTCCCGATGTCACGTCCGTGCCTCGGGCATTAAAATATGGACCTGGCCTCCTGATTGGCCTGATCAAATCGGAGCTGGTCTCGTCGGATCGGTTCGCTGATTGGAGCAACCTCTCAGCTTTAGCAGCCATTCTCTTTGAGGCTACACTGGTGTAAAAGTGCTAGTATTCTGCTCTTATATATTTTTAACATACACTGAAAAAAATACCACATTGGATCTAGAGTCGAGACTCTTAAAAACATCGATAAGAAAAAATACTCTTGATTCAATCGGATTTTTGCTTAAATCAAGAACCAAGCCCTTTAATTTACGCGGATTTCCTTTTGATTTAAGCAAAAATCTGATTGAATCAAGAGTATTTTTTCCTGTCAATGTTTTCAAGAGTCTGCACTCTAGATCCAATGTGTTTTTTTTTCCAGTGTAAGTAGCCCGAGATAAAGTATGAGACTCCAGCCTGTAGAAAATTGAACTATATGCATTATGCAAGGCAATTGGAGTCATTTTATAGTCATTCGTCCTCAATTAGAATATAATGGGTGGAAAAACGCTAAAAAATCACACACTTAGAAAACACTTAGAAACACACTTAAATACACATAGGAATCTAGCCTTTAATAACTTAAAGTATGGTCACAGTTTAATCGATCAAATGTTTAGTATGCATGAGAGCAGAATAATATTATTTTTCACCCCGTAAATTTATGCCCGATTTTGAAAGCATGGAGAAAAATATCACATTAACACTTCTCCTTGAAATTCTCAGGGGTTCTACATGGCATTTTTTTATTCTGAGAAAAATCCTCAAAATTTTAAAGAGAAAACTCATGACTTAAATGGCTGTCATGAGGCAATACTATCGACTTTATTTTAAGGTGTCTTGCTAATATGATGGAACATGTATTGTACCATATGAACTGATGCTGTTCTATGCTGTCAATCGTAGAGGTGGGTTCAACCGAAAGGGAGATTCAATCCTCTGCACCAAAAAGCGCCTATTGGACTTATCGACTCATATGACGATGTTTTCTTCTCCTCATAAAAAAATAACATTTTAATTTTTCGAAAATAATCCACCCGATGGTTAAACCTCGGAATAAGTACATAATACACAGAATGTATTGCAACGAAGCTAAAGATCTTAGACAACCGTTTTTGTCGTGATCGTAGATGACTGCACCATAAAACGTTTTACTCGCCCGGGCAATGTCGGCCTCGATCGGCCGAGAATCAAGATGGCCGCCTAATCGGTCGTGTTAAAAACAGACTCCGGGGAATCTGATAAAGATCGGGAAGAATTTAAGATCATAACCGTACGTCGCAACGCAGGAGCCGCGGCTAATTTCTCCGTGGAAACCCAAAAGACTGCCTCCTCTTCTTTCCCCTTTTTAATGATTTTTATGGCGGCTGCTTTATGGCATCTATCGCGTCGCTGCTGACGCGATCCGTCTAATGGCTTTTATTGCATTGAAAGCCACGATAATTCAGTCGAAAATCGACTCCGGGCATAAACAATTTTTTCCCTCTATCCTGCCCTTCTACGCACGGACGTGCACTTTCGTTCCTCCTCGAGGCTTCACAACTCGTCGCTTCTCTAACCTAACAGCGTGGCTCCAATATGACGTGAGCCCTAGAGAGGATGGAAGTAAGAGGATAAGAAGGCTCATGTCAAAATGAAGTTACGTCTTTACGTCAGAGGAGCGTTGAACTTGGGTTTATGGTCCGGCATTCGGTTGCCTCGGCCCGCAATGCTGCCGCAATGAGTGAAAACGCCGTATGATCATTTGGACGCTGCCAAACTGTCTCGAATAAAGTATTTATTTTAACCAACAGTTCGGAATATTTTTAATTTAAAATTTTCAGGTACGCTAAATTAAATTGCAGACATAATTCTCTGAAAATCTGGAAGAAAAATATTCTAATATATTCACGGGAATCCGTGTTTTATTAGAGGAAATTTGACAACGTCTGAATGATCATACGCTGTATTTCCTCAGCAAGACAGGAAGAAAATCGTATTCAGCTTCGTATGTTCGGACACTTCTTGTAGTGTAATGAGTGAAAAAAATCATGAATAACAGATCTCCTGTCGTGGGACGGTGCGTCACAAGGGCCACACTCATGCATTTTTTCAAAGAAAAAAACTCCGTTTCTTAAGATTTCTATGATTCACATTCTTAGTAAAAATAAGGAGTCCTTTAACAAAGAGATGTTAAGAGGCCCATTGGCGCTAGTGAAATAACCCATGAAAACGCCAGAAAACAGTGAAAAAAATGAAAGCAATCGCTCAAAAATTCGTTGGAACAATAAATTGCGTTCCTGACGAAATCTCTGACTCCAATTTTTTAACCTAACCCAACAAAAATAGCTCCGCTGAAAATTTTGTTTACGTGGACCGAAATTAGCGGACGGTCACTTATTTTCAAAATGTCAACCATCCAGTAAAATATTTCCTAAAAATTAAAACGTCAGATTATTCGAGAAGCGAGAATTGATCAACGTGCTTGAGTTAATTCATTACGGAAGGAGACATTTTCCCATCAAATTGTCGACTGAGAGTCTTGATGTTACGCAACGCTCGGAGGAACTCAAAACAATTTTCCTCCAAAAACTCTGACACCAAACTAATAATGATTGCGCTGCACGCTTTCAACAGGAAAAAGTTCGGCGGATCATGCATTCACTTTGATTTTATCGGGAATGCATTTGCTAATCCTTGTAGTGTTCGCTTTATGTCGCCAGACTGAACAACTATCGCTTATCTTGATCCCACACATTGTCTTAAGTCACTGTCTGTGTTGAGAAAGTTAAAATTGTTTTTTATCAAATGGCAATCCTGCCAGCGGCGCCTCCTATGACTGATCGTACAGTAGATAGCATGCACATAATGTTTTAATTTGTTTTAAAAAATGCATTTCAATGTTTTTAAAGTTTGCACGTGCGGTTTTTGATGCACGAATGTATTTAAATTTATATTCCGACTTCAACAAACAAGGATACGATCATCGCTGACGACCTAGTCTGAAGTCTGGTTACACGGAACCTTTGTCACATTAAAATTTTAAGATTTCCATCCGCATTTACATTTGAAACATTCCGGAAGTGAAATTAATATCCGCATGTTATCTTAGGAAGTAAGAATGATTGGATGATGAAATGAGATTTTCGAACCGTAAAGACCGAAAAAAGGATGATCATCAACAAACTGGAGTTCCACAACTTCCACAACAACTATTCTCGCAAGATGGATGTCCACATTGCATATGAAAAATGTAAGACGCGATGGCGTGAGTCGTGAACTCGCAATGCTCTGCTCTAGTTTAAAGTAACATTACAAATAAAACAAACGGAAACAAACACAACATGGAAATAATGCGAGGGAAAGGATGCGCGTTAACGACGGCGCAGAGATACAACTATTCGTACTTGATGGACGTCCGTGCTGCATCTGAAAAATTGAAGGCGCGATGACAGGAAGCGTAAGCTCTTAATTCTTTGCTGTATACCGTCAATAAGGTGTCGCTCAGATTCGGGAGAAAAGTTATAAAAGAGGCCCCAACACATCTCTCCTACCTTCGGCTGTGTTACTCACGTAGTGCTTGAAGCATCTTTACGAATAAGACAAACGCAAACAAGTACAATATGGAAATAAAGCGTGGGACAGTATGCGCGTTTACGACGGCGCAGAGATACAACTATTCGTACTCGATGGACGTCCGTGCTGCATCTGAAAAATTGAAGGCGCGATGACGCGAAGCGTGAGTTCTCAATGCCCTGCTATATGCTGCCAATGAGGTGTCGCCCAGATTCGGGAGAAAAGTTAAAAAAGAGGCCCGAATACGTCTTTCTTGTCGTCGGCTGTGTTGATACTCGTTCTTCCTTCTTTTTCCAGGTTCTTACCTGATTCTTTTTCCAGGTTCTTGCCTGATTCTATTTTAGGATGGATTTTTACACCCACGTCTTAAGCTCGTGTAAACCGCAGCACTGACACGGTTCTTATGGAAATAATGGTGCTTGGATGCGTCTAGTGGCTTTAATTCTTTTCGTTTTCTTTAACTTCAGAAGTCTGTCGGTCACTTCAACACGTCCAATTTTAAAATTTTTACTCTGTACGATTAATAAACTTTGAACCTGAAATTAGCATAAACTTGTGCTGCTTTGCTAAAATTTTCTGAACCCCTCTCCACGAAGGGGATGCCCCATCAGGAAATATCACATTACGCCCATTTAACCAGCCAAGGGTCTACGCCCTCAGATGCAAGCCAGTCCGACCCTGTTTTGGGTTGTCTTATTGTTAGTTTGAAGCCCCTTAACGGTGGCTCTTTGGGACAACTATCAAACCAATTCTGCGTATGACCGTGGGCAGAGACAAGAGACCCTCCACTGGCCTCTTGGCGACAGGTGGAAGCTTTTACTTTCGAGGACTCAACGATTCCTTATGGACAATTATAAGGGACCAACATGCAACAGTCATCACTCGTATTTCGGCTGTTGACCTACCTACATGATGGATGATGGGCCTCGGCTGACGTCATGAGTCAAACAAGTTCCCCAAACTTCGACTAGTTTGCAAAACGGAACTGCAAACTCGCTGTTAACCATCAAGCATGTAGGTAGGTCGACAATAGAATGATGAAGTCCCGAAAGTAAAAGCTTCCACCATTGCCAAGATACTAGTGGAGGGTCTCTTGTCTCTGACCGTGAGCATCGGGTCATATTTTAATGGAGCTATCGGGTCGCTCTCAATTCGGGTGGTGGGCCGACGCAAGGCCCCACGCCTCGCAGCCCGCTCAGAATTATTGTCTCTGTGAGCTCGCACGAATTTATTGCTTGGCAATTACACAAAGTTAAAATTGGCTTGTCGTTTGATTACCGCGCCCGACCGCCACTCCGCCCAGAGCCGCGTGTTGTCGCGACCCGATTTTTCCTCTGATTGAGAGAATCGATTTCGATCTCAACACTTCGTATAAATAGCGAGTGAACGTAAAATGTCGTATATACGTCGCACGTTCACTGGAAAAAAAACACATTTGATCTGGAGTCAAGACTCTTAAAAACATCGACAAGAAAAAATACTCTTGATTCAATCAGATTTAAGCTTAAATCAAGAACCAAGCCTCCTAATATGAGCGGATTTCCTTTCGATTTAAGCTTAAATCTGATTGAATCAAGAGTCCATTTTCTTGTCAATGTTTTCAAGAGTCTGGACTCTAGATCCAATGTGTTTGTTTTTTTTTTCAAATGTTTTGCAGTTTTGCAAATGTACGTATGGGTTGCCGTTGGAGAGAAAAATTAGGCTTCTTCGCTCTTTGTCGGGGGATTGGATATTCTAATTAAGAGACCCAAAAACAGGTACCTTTGACCCGTGAACATCTCAAAAGAGTGGATTCGATGGCTCGGTTGGCAAGAAAGCATACAAGCGCACCGCACGGAACTTTCAAAGCGTTTTGCAAGTGAGTAAAACATTGACTCAACAGTGAGACCAGAATTTCTATTTAACTTTAAAATTCGAAATATGTTTTAAACAGAAGTTGATGTACACTGAAAAAAAAAATCTTGGATCTTTAGTCCGGGCTCTTAAAAAAATTTGATAAAGAAAAGAAATACTCTTGATATGGGTCTTTCCGCGAATCAAGAGCGAAGCCAAATTTAAGCGGATTTCCTTTTGATGTAAGTAAAAATCCAACCAAATCAGGAGTATTTTTTCTTGGGATATATTTTATGAGACTGGACTCGGGATCCGTGAGACTTTTTTGGTGTGTACTTGCTACTTTTCCCGCGAGGATCATCCATATTTCCTCGGAAAATACAGGTGCCTCCAGATCGACATTTACCAATATCCCTCATGAGCCTTACGAAAAGGCTAAAACTGGTGATCCAACCAAAAAGCAGCACACATGGAAAAAATTGAATTGATGATTTAACAATTCCATTGCTAAAAAAAGTGACTGCAATGATTCGATGTAGATTTTACAACACAAAAATGCTACTTTAACAACCTCCGTGGTTAAATTAGCTCACAATAGTGGTTAAAGTAGCATTTTTTTGTCTTGAAATCTACGTTGAAATATTGCAGTCACTTGTTTTAGCTATTGAATTGATAAATCAGTAATTTAATTTTTTCCGTGCAGACATGTCATCAACCTCCGTATGTGTGGCAGGGGCTCGGCACTCGATTCTCGTCGAACGAGCACGTAATGAGTCGAAAATGATATCCGCGGCCACAAGTGGCAGCGTCGTGGAAGCCCGGCCGAAATCCAGGCGAGGCCGCTATCAAAGTAGGCGATCAGCAAGTGTTTTCTGTGATTAAGCTACACGCCAATTTGCCCAACTTCTAATTGGATTGTTTTATTTCAATTTTGTCCGGGCGCGGGCCGCGACCAACCGGTCTTGTGCGAATCTATCGCCGCCAAGGTGGGAGGGCCGAGGGAGCCACTGCTCATATGATTCATTGGGACTAACCAACTCGCGCCGCTCTGATTCATTGTGGATTCTAGAAAATCCTGGCAATGAAGGAAGTGTTCACTGGAAAAAGCACATTGGATCTAGAGTGCAGACTCTTGAAAACATTGACAAGAAAAAATACTCTTGATTCAATCGGATTTTCGCTTGAATCAAAATGAAATCCGCTTAAATTAAGAGGCTTGGTTCTTGATTTAAGCCAAATTCTGATTGAATCAAGAGTACTTTTTCTTGTCGATGTTTTTAAGAGTCTGGACTCTAGATCCAATGTGTTTTTTTTTCCAGTGTAAAAAAAAAAAAAAAAAAAAAAAAAAAAAAAAAAAAAAAAAAAAAAAAAAACACCACACAGAATACAAATATTCATATATTTACCAGGAAATTCTCGTTTTATCGAAGGAAGTTTGGCAAGGTTTGAAGATCCATACGGCTTTTTCCTTTAGCACGGCAGGTTAGTCGAGTTACCAAAATTTTCCACCTTTTCAGAAATCACATACCAAAAATCATATCCGCCAACCAAGGCATCGCCGTGTTCGCAACTTCCCGTATTCATAATCCTGAGGGATGCAAAAGGTTCCGTCAAATCGTTCTGGTTAATGACGCTGGAGAGACGATTATAACGACTGAATCCGGAAAACCCGAAGCGGGCCTAGTGTGCCCCGTCGGCGTATCCCCCGCTGATCGTATCGGTCGCGCTTATCCTTTGTCCCCGATCCCCCATTTTTATTTTTGACCCGCTGCTTTTTCCTTTCAAATCCGAAAGCAATTTTTTCTCCCACTCCGCGTCCGCTGCCCTGGCTTTCCGTTTCCGCGGCTCCATTGATCGGCTCTGCAAGATGATCGCGATACCGTCGCTATCCGGGGGAGGATGAGGCGTCGCACAAAGGATCAAGTCAATGAGAGAGGTCGGACAAAAGTTGGAAACTTTAAACGCTTAAAACTCCGTTTATACACAACTTTGAAGTTCTGAAAGTGGCTCCATTGGTTTTTTCATGAAATTTGCTGCAAGAAGCACCCCTTAAAATTTAAAATGTGAAGAAATAAACATCAAAATTTGCAGTTTTAGTAAGCAAATTTAAGGAGCGATTTCTCTGATCGACTCTATCCACTGTGCGTGGCGTCGCCTCCTCAACCCTTTCAAAACGCATCAACAGAGCCCTAATTACTTTCGCTTTCAGGAAGATCTCCGATCCCGGTGATTCAGGTTGTGTTTGATTAAACCGTTGTCCATGATTGAACAGACATATCATAAGCAAACGTGCATATTGATGAGACAATACGACCATACTCCGTCGTACGGTGAAATAATCAAAGGCGAAGCGTGAATGATCGATTATCGATATTTTCTCATTTGATGCTATCGTAAGGAATCGATTATTTACCCCGTTTATCGATCCTGGAGTACCCATGTACGGATAGTACGGACATGTCGGTGATTTAGAAGTTAGGTTATGGAGCTCTTAGGGCCCTTAAGGGCCGGCAATCTATGAACACAAACTATCCAGAGTGATTTATTTTTAGAATTGTTACGATCCGTTGTTGGTGAATCACGTATTTGACTTAGTTTTGGCACAAATTTACTCATTTTCGTGAAAGAACGCTCATCTATAGAAATTCTCGGCCATTTTGGTTTGATATTGGAATCTGAGGATCGTCATTCAGCAATGACATTTTTCGTCTTCAAAAGTTGGCTGTTCTCTTCAGTGGCGCGGTGTGCTTTGCGATCTATAGATTGATCTGCCATTTAAACCTATGGAAAAGGATCGAATATCAGGGCGTTCGCAAAGAACACTCCGGTAATAGATCCTTTACCATAGCTTCGAATGGAGAAATATCCATTATCGATCATTCACACCTTGTCAATGGTTTTAATCAGTGGCGTGGCAAGTTTTGCGATGTATCGATTGATCTGCCATTTAAACCTATGGGAAAGGATCGCTAAACAGGATGTTTACCACGAACACCTTAAAAATCGATTTTTTACCATAGCTTCAAATGGAGAAATATCCACAATCGATAATTCTCACCTTGTCAATGATTTCAACCAGTGGCGTGGTGTGCTTTGCGATGTATCGATTGATCTGCCATTTAAACCTATGGGAAAGGATCGATAAACAGGATGTTTACCACGAACACCTTAAAAATCGATTCTTTACCATAGCTTCAAATGGAGAAATATTCACAATCGATCATCCCCGCCTCGTCACCGATTATAACTCAATTTGAACGCCTTGGCTGCCCGCGGTTCGACATGGCATCCATGAGACTCGGGACGGAGGCAGAGCCACAAAACGTAAGCGTGAAATAAATCGATCTCGGAGCGGAATGAAAAGGCTCATCCACAGGTAAGAACTAAGGAGAGCAGATCACACAAAGATTATTCAAATCAAACGTTCATGACCGCGTGCTCTTTCCCTTTCTTTATATTCAAATTTTTCGAGCGCGGAGCAGAGCGGTGAGCAGTCGACAGTCGAGGAGCCAACATCCGAACCCGTCGACAAAAACCCCGAAGAGTCCGTTCGGGCTCAATGGACCCCGCGACCCCACGTGCAAGGGAGGCGAAAATTTCCCTTTTCCGCCCTGCGACAACCGCCTTTGCCGGACTCGTTAAAAAAAGTATCTCCTGCGATTGGACGGAATTATGCTAAAAAGAACTATGTTGCACGCAAACCCTACACTGGGGGGGGGGGGGACCACATTGGAACTAGAGTCCAGACTCTTAAAAACATCGACAAGAAAAAATACTCTTGATTCAATCAGAATCTAGCTTAAATCAAGAACCAAGCCTCTTCATTTAAGCGGATTTCGTTTTAAATCGAGCAAGAATCCGATTGAATCCAGAGTATTTTTTCTTGTCAATGTTTTCAAGAGTCTGGACTCCAGATCCAATGTGTTTTTTTTCCCAGTGTATGCACACAGTCCTTTTTAACATAAATTCGTCCAATTGAGGGTTGCACGCACAAGCGCGTGGACCGGAGAAGAAATTATCGTTTCATGGATTTTTTTCAAAGCGTATTTTAAAAAGGGTGAAAAAATAAGTGCCACAGTACATGAACAGTCGAAATTCAAAATCTGGTATTCCATTAGGTGTTGCTAAGAGTCGAAATACTCGATTAAATTCATGGAGGACCCGAAAAAACCTCTTGTTTTGCTTCCTGCAGAAAATCCAAGACAAACTTTCAAACATGAAAAAGTGAGTTTAAACTTCCCTTCTGCCATAAGGCTCCAAGTAATTTTGAAACTATAACACGTATTTCTTGAAATACCAAAAACTGCACTTAAGCGCCTTTTCCTCCAAGCCCCTCGTATGTAGTTACTCTTATTAGTGAAATACTCAGTGAATCTGACAACTTTGCGAGTTCGATAAGAATTTCCCTTTACATTAGGATGAATGAGTCCGTAGCAGGGGTGTGTATGAAGCAGCCGCCCGGTTCGGAGGAGCTAATAATTATTTAAAAATCCATTCACCTCCGCGTGGTCGGGCTCAATGCTCAATGCAGAGCGCGTCGCTGCATTCAGAAGTGTTTCTTAATCATTTTTTATGTCTTTGATTAGTGGAGTGCCATTATTTCTGGGGCGAGACAAAAAGGACCGTGAATATCGGCGTCCCACGATACGGGGCCGAAGGGTTGAAGAAGGCTCGCGGCTGAATGGAGCCCAAGAAGCTGGATGAGCCGTTCAAAGGGATGAGAAATCTCGCCTCCTATTTAGGCCGCTATCGGCTGGTCAGTCCGACAGCCGCAGCCGTAAGCACAGGAAAAACGCCGTATGAACATTCCAATGTTGACAAATTTTACCCCATACAAAATTTGAATAACAACATTTCCATTATTCAAACGGGCCATATCTGCAGGAGGATTGAAACAACTTAATTGACTTAGGAATTGAATGGCGGCTTAGGTGGTTCTTGAAAGTGCTCCTCGTCTCGGGTCCCTGCTCGACATCCTTGGAACCTCTCAATTTTGTATGCGTCTCTATCTAACAATTCTAACACAAGTCCCCCATGAGACCCCCCCCCCCCCAGCATATAATAACCACCCGTTTCAACCAATGAGAATAGTTTATTTTCTCTTTTTCGTCTCCATCTATAGCTATGTCTAACCAGAAGAAATTCGGCAGCCATCTTTCATTGATGCGGTGTTTTTCCTCATCAAGACAGTACTGTGCCTTGCTAAGGAAAAACGCCGTTTGTACATCCGAGAGTTGCCACATTTCCTGGGATATCTTAAGTATTTTAGAGGAAAATTATGCATATAATAACTAGAAATTTCCCGATATTTTAGATTAAATTGCGAACAAAATTGTCTGTAAAATTCCCTTCTTTTTGAAGGAAATACGGCAATGTCTGAAGGCTCATACGGCGTTCTTCCTTAACATGGCAGAGTAAGGCTGCCGAGCTGAGGAAAAACGCCGTATGAACCTTCGGGCGTTGCCAAATTTCCCTTGATAAAACACGAATTTCCTGGTAAACTTATGAATATTTCCTCTCCAATTTTTCAGATAATTTTGTTCGCAATTTTACCCGAAGTTCTTGAAAATTTCAAGGAAAAACATTCATAACCTACCGCAAAAATAAACATTTTATCTAAGGAAATATGGCAACTCTCGAATGTTCATACGGCGTTCTTCCTGAGCACGGCCGAGTAAGGACTGGACGTCTAACTCGCGTGACGGATCGGGAGTCACACGGCAATTACGCGACGACAGGTTGACGGACGGTCGTGGAGACGCGGACACCCGATGACGTCACCAACGGTGGGGTCCGGACACAAGACGGGACACAGGTTTCGGACGGAGGATGGCGGGCTACCCGGTAGCCGTCAACGAGGCGCTTACGTCTCAATCTCCGATCTGGTGGAAGCGGAATCCGAGGCGGCGAGTCCAAAGACAAGACACCCACCCCCTGCACCCCCCCTCATCCCTGTACCCCCCCCCCCATCCCGCCCGCGCCCGTTGCGACCGGTAGTTGTGATCGGCCGGATCAGATACCGCCACCGGAACCGATGCGATCCACCTCATCGCCCGCTTCCACGCGTTTTTCGATGCTTGGTGCTTTCCAGCTCAGCGGGATTTCAACGATACGGGGTGATTCTTAATACAATTCCGGCGTTAAAAAAAAAAAAAAAATTCCACTTTTTTTTTCCGTAAACGATGACAATACTTCCTCTATCCACGAGGGGAGCGAGAAAGTAAAAAGTTTGGTTTGAGGTACAGCGATATGACTACGGTAATCACCAATAGACTCTATGGACGCAAACGCTGTACATGTAAGACCTACCCTGCCCACATGTTTGCTTCGATTGGAACCACACAGTGAAAAAACTCAACACAAAATTCGGTTAATATGGAAGGTTAACCACAAATGGACCGCGTTCAGCAGGAAGGAAACAAGTCACATCAGGTACTGCTAAATTCATTAGGGCAATTGAATTTTTAACAAGGGAACATTTGTGCGGATTCCTTTGAAAATTTTGAGGAATCTGCCTCGTATTATCCAGAAAATTCACTGAAATTAACACATACATCCGCACAACCGTTTGCATGTGAAAAATTAAGGTGCCCAATTGAATTTGGCAATAGCTGATGTAGCTTATTGCTTTCCTGCTTAACGCGGTCCAATTTTGCTTTGATTGGAACCACACAGAGAAAAAACTCAACACAAAAGTTCGGTTAATATTGGAGGTAAAGCACAGATTAGCCCAAGTCTTCCAAGACTCTGAGGTTTCCCAGTCTCACCATTGTTTTCTGCACTAAATTCACCGTAAACTATACCAAAATCAACACAAAATTTGGGTCGATTTGTGTTTCACTTCCTCTATCAACCAAAAGTAACAGAAGAACACAAATATTTTCATCAGTGCATTTGGAGTTGATCTTGTTTCCGAAGGATTGTTAAAAAAAGTAGAAAAGTCCATCGAGGGTTGCTAAGACTGTGCGACCTCGCCGTCTGTACACTTCAATAAAAATGTCTTTCTTTGCCGAATTCACGAGGGAAATCACTGTAGGCGCCGTTTTTCTGTATTGGCGCTATATTGAAACGGTTGATCGACAGGCGCGCAGGGCAGCTATACAAAGGAGAAAGGGCGGAGATAGTCACTTAGCCAATCAAGTCTGATTTTTCCATTTACCATAATTTCCCGAGCACGTTTCATGCTTCATCACGCGTCGCGACGCACAGTGGGTCGAGTTCATGGGAGAGGCTGGACAAGATTTGGAAACTTTAAAATTCTTCAACTCCATGCATACAAAATTTGAGAATTTATAGGTGGTTCCATTGGTTTCCTTGTGAAATTTTCTAGTAGAGACACCCCTTGAAATTTAAAATGTGACGAATGGAACATCAAAATTTGCAGTTTTAGTCAGAAATTTCATGTCCGACCTTTCTGATTGACTCGATCCACTGTGCGACTCCACTACCACTTACGAGTAGACGTATCATCGTGCATCATCAAGATTTTTTGCCGGCTGCCATTTGGCTACCCTGGCGCATCCAGCTTTTGCGGATATCGCTTTTTACGTATTTTCATCGGCTCCGCGAGATCAAGAGAGTGCAACTTTTGTCCTAATGGCTCTGCCAGACTGAAGACTTTGATGAGTGCTTAGAGTGAATCATATTTTCCATTTTTGTCCTTTAATTGTTTCTAGGTCATGTAGGCGTTCTCCACATTTTCGCTCTCTTTGTGGATTGGTAGCTTCGAAGTTGACGTGTTTCGATTATACAATGTGTTAGTAGCCATGTAGCTCGGTTGCCAATTCACCTCACTTTACACTCCTCTCTACACACTGCAGCTGCGTTCTGAAAGTTATTATCTGAAGAAAAACGCCTCTCATGAAAAGAACACTAATTTAAAGCAACAACTCGGCAACTTCAAAAGCATGCGTCTCTGTTCCAAAAGTGATCTTTCATGCTTAGTTCATTGCAACGTTTATTCCAGTGGCCGTCCTTAGATGACGTCAGGCGCTTTATTCGATTTTTCGACATTTCTCTCCGCCATGTCAGATCTTCACTTCTCTCTCATTTACAGAAAATTGTCGAGTGGAAAAATATCTCCTATCTCCTTCTTTTGATTTTCTTGTTTTCCTCACGAAAGAACGTAACTGTATTTCTATGTTGCAACATTTTCCTTCGGAAATTTCATTTTCACCCGAACACTCTTGGATATTTCTAACTGAAAATTTACACTGATTTTTCCTCTGTCTCAAGCAAAAATCAGAAATTTTTTTAACAAAAACTGCAAAAAACCCTTGTGAAAAATGGAATCGTTTCAGTCAATTTTACAACCTTGGAATGGAGTTGAGTTCCTTCGTGCTGGAAACGACATTTTGCAATTAAGAACTATAAATTCCAGCCCAGTTAAAAAACAACGTATGTGCCATTAGTTTCCCTATGCACATACGTGTTTTTTCTGATGAGCCATAATTTATAGTTCCAAATTGCAAAATGCAGTCCAATTCATGGACGGCCCTTCAACTTTCTTTAGTTATCAGGATTTTCCTCTCAAGGAAGAAAAAAACAGCTTCAAGGAGGCAGGTATGCAATGAACTTTAGAATAAGGAACGAGGAACAAGCATGGACCCTGTATTCTGTAGAACTTCTCTGCTTGTGAATAATCCTGCCCGCTTGGAGCCTCCTCGAGTATTCACTTTTAAACACCCTGTACACACAAACGAATTCGGGTGTCATCGTGTATTCGTGTTGGAGCATCCGTGCACCGTTCCCCGAGACGTGTGTGAGTTTTGTGGTTTGTCAAGGTAATTAATTCCACCCTCGGATAATCCGGGCTCGATTACATTCCTAGAACATTAATTATTGATTCCCTAATCGCGTTACTCATCTTTTAAAGAATGTCACTTCACTCGGGTCGGCCCATGGTTAAAATCCAACAATCCCATTCTCTGGCGACCCGTGAGTCCCATAAGAATGACTTGATTCTGGAGCTCATCAAATAACGGACTTGTTCGATTTTGACATTGATCGATTCACTCGTCTCCCGATGTGCAGCGTGTCCTTCGCTTTTGTTTTTTCTCTTTACCGAGCCGATTCTCATCTTTTCATTTTCGAATACGATTAAAATTCCCCGATAGCCGATCGAACATCTTGGCAGGCAGCGCGGCGGAGTATGTTGTTGGTATTATAATATAATCAGATAGTTTTTTGAAGTATTAATAATTCAATAGACCGGTGGAACAAATGATACAAGTATTTATTCCTTGTGATTTACGGCCCGCCCGACTAATATTTGAGGTCTCCTCGTGCCCAATAGACTTTATCTGTCTCTTTTCGTTCGAGATCTTGTCTTCCAGGAGGCATGACTGATATATTTAGCTATATTAACCAACGTTTTTGTATTTAAAATATTTGCTCATAAATAGTACTAGGTTTTCCATGATGGGTTCTTGGTGCAATAGTCACATTTAGAACTTTGCTCCCTCGGTAGGCAAAACAGTCAACTTCTGAGGTTTGGTATCATTGTACGGTATAATCGATGTTAAATTTTATGTGAATTTTACCCTGCGGGCTGATTATTGAAATTGATAGACATAGCTGTAGACAAAGAATACCAAGAGGAAATGGAGCGATCCTACATTGGTAGGAGCGGGTGATTCCGATGGACGAAGGACTAAAGTGATAGACTGACAAACAGCAATCCCACGAGGGACTCTACAGGTAGTCCATCATTTGCCCTTTAGTCTATAACAACCACCCGTTTCACCCAATAGGATCGCTGCATTTCTCTTTTTTTTGTCTATCACTTTGTCTATCAATTTCATTAAGCAGCCCTCTGGATATGCTCCCAAAAATCGGAGTGATTCGAGTGTGGAGCAAAATCTATTGTTTTTGCCGAGTGAACGCAGCTTTTAAAAGGCGGAATCAACTTTTTCCAGAGTTAACTGCGCGCTTACACCTGAGGTGGCTTTCCCACTTTATCAATATTGGGGTGTTCGATTATTCTTTCGAGTGCAAGTTTATGGGGCGACAGAGGAAAATGAAGGAGGTACTAGGTAAGTAAGTGCTAAGGAAGAACGTTGTATAACCCTCCAGGCGTTGCCATGTTTTCCTCAATGAAAAAAACGAATGTATTGGGAAAATTGTGAACATTTTTCCTCAACTTTTTTGGACTATTTTGTTCGCAATTTCATGTAACAAATCTGAAAATCTCAAGGAAAAATATGGACAACTTTCCTCAAAAAAACGCTGCGTGAGCCTCCAGGTGTTGTCATGTTTTCCTCAATAAAAATCGAATTTACTGGGAAAATTTCGAACATTTTTCCTCAATTTTTTTGGAATATGTTGTTCGCAATTTCATGTGACATATCTGAAAATCTCAAGGAAAAATATGGACAACTTTCCTCAAAAAACGCTGCATGAGCCTACACACGGAGAGAAATGAATGATGCTGACGACAGTGATTCCGCTCCGTTCAACAATGTTACATTGTCACCCACAGGCCCAACATTGCCCACGTCGTACCGCACAATGTCAGCATTGTAATTTCGAAGGTGCGTGTTAAGTTGTGGAGGTAACTTTGTAGCATTGTTGAATGCATGGCCCCGCTGTGGTGAAGCGCACCGTGCGCTTGCTGCGTGGCCCACAATGCGGCATGTTTGTGTTTTTCGCTCTCTGTGGCTGTATCCCGGGAGTATGAGTGGCGGAACATGCAAAAGAGCCCTTTAAAATGATTACTCGCGAGAACAACTACCAAAATCGTAAAAAATTAAATATACGAAACGTGCGGATGCTTTCCTTTGGCATTTTGTTCATAGAAATTTACCTGCCTTAACCGGGGATCGAACCTGCGACCTACCTAACACTAGCCTAACCCTTTACCGACTGAGCAACGAAGGAACCTGTTTCGGTGGGATGAAAAACCTGTGTATAGCGTCTGTTTGAACGGATCGTTAAGTTGAACGCAATTTTTGGACAGTTTTCACCGACAGCATTTTACTATCGCACATATTTATTTCTATTTGTGGTTTTAATGTTTCTATTCTATTATTATTTAATTTTAAAATTAATTATATTATTTTATTTTTTGTTTTATTTCATTATTTTATTTATTTCGATTGTTTAATTGTAACTCTCTTGTTTTTTTTTTTATTTTTTGTCTTTTTCATTCTTTTATTTATTTTTTTAAATGTTTAATTTATTATTTTATTTTGCTGTTATATTTATTTTTTTATTTTGTCATCAGCTTATCTTTCAGTTTATTTTTGTTTTGTTTTATTTTTTGATTTTTTTTTACCTTACTAAATAATTTTCCATTCTTTTATTAGGTCTATGACACATTTGCAAGCCCAACCAGGGCAATTGACAAAATGGGACTTAAATTCCTATCTTCACTCAACTTCTAAGAAAACATTTCATCCCCCATGACAAAATGAGTGCTTACACTGATAGCAGAGCAAAATTTCTGCGAGACATATGGAGGGACAAAAAATCCAACCCTTGGGTTTTCTTTTTAGCTTATCTCTCTCTCCCTCTTTCTACCCCGCCCTATGAAAGCTAACAATTTTATAAGAGGTACACCATAAATAACTTGGCATACTGACTGCAGTACTTATAAAAAATTGTATACGCTGTGTGAATTCCGCTCTTTAATGTGAATTTCATTAAACTCTTAAATTTAACTGTCATGATGTTCAGTTAACAAGAGGTAATATAGAAATGATCACATCGTATGTAGCAAATTCAGTGTTGTTATGTCAGAGAAACAAACATCACTTTGCTGCGGTATGAATATCTTACATCATTGCAATCACACTCCTTAAAAAGTGAATTCGATCAAAAGCATCGTGCGCGGCAACAGAGCTGGCATTGTTGAAATGAAGATAGCGCGGGACATTCAAACTGTGCGTGAGAATAACAATGCCACATTGTGACGATCGGCATTTCTCCTGTTGATGCAACGTTCTTTTTGTCAACAAATTTGACATTGTAATAATGACTTTTGGCTGTGTGTCTCTCATATTGCAGCCTTACTGCGATAACAGCTTTTTTATTTACACGCATCATAAGCCGTACAACCATGTTTGACATTGTCATCCTCATCAATCATTTTTCTCCGTGCAGGTGTTGCCATTTTTCCTCGATAAAAAAACCGAATTTATTGGGAAAATTGTGAACATTATTCCTGAAATTGTTTTGACTATTTTGTTCGCAGTTTCATGTAAAATATCTGAAAATATCAAGGAAAAATATGGACAACTTTCCTCCAATAAAAACGGTGCATAAGCCTCCAGGTGTTGCCATTTTTCCTCAATAAAAAACCGAATTTATCGGGAAAATTGTGAACATTTTTCCTCAAATTTTTTGGAAAATTTTGTTCGCAATTCCATGTAAAATATCTGAAAATCTCAAGGGAAAATATAGACAACTTTCCTCGAAAATACAACTTTTATTCGGGGAAATTTGGCAACTCTCTACTGTTCATACGGCGTTTTACCTTATGACGGCAGTGCCGGGCAGCCGATGGTCGATCGATCGGGCCGCCGGTCCGAGTGTAGTAATTGACGTAAGCTTGACGTAATTTTATGCACAGGCTGCGTGAATAGCTCGGTCGACGCATGCGCTGCCTGACGCGTAATTAAACGGCAGAATATGTTGGTATAGGTAATTAATGTGCACCGGATGAAGACAGGTACCTGGCATAATCTATATCCTATAACAGCTAACAACACTCATTATGATGTATTTCCGTTTGAAATCCCTCGTCGAATCCCCCCGACTCTCGCGCAGTTCGGTTCGTTACAAACCCCGTTGCCGGTTTTTCGGGCAAATCACTTTTCAACCGATCAATGGGCCTCTGCCCGAGGTATGAATCAAAACACTATGCAACATGTTGCCTCTTCAAAATTTCCTTAACGAATCACACAAAAGAATATTCTGAAATCAACCCCTAAACAAAATTTACGTGTTTACAATTAACATTGCTTAAATAGCAAAATTACGAATGACGTCATTTCTGTAATTCAACTTCTATTTAATCTCTGTTGAAAATACTTGTTAATATCCATTGTTCAAGAGATGATACCCCAATTTCTCCTTCTGTTGATTATTTCTCGCGTAAGATTTGGAAAAGAAGACGTGTATTTTCTTTCTAATTCGGACCATAACTAGTGGCCCATTTTCCAAAACAACTGAGCATACGATCTTATTACTTCTGAATTACTATCTACGTAGGTACGGGTTGTACATGGGATCGTCTTCAGAAATTGGGACACTCGTTAACTAAATATTAAACAACCATTGATACCAGAGCATAGGGGAGTGTTCCACAAACATTTAGAGGGAAAAACTGCAACAAGTCTCAATCTAAGTGGCAGTTGGAAGACTACAGATGAAAAAAAACGTAGTCTCGGGAGAGAACTGTTTAAAAGTCTAATTAACTAAGTTTAGAGCCTTCCGGAATATTATGAAACTGTGCACCGTCTATCACACTTTTTTATGGCACTGGGAGAGAGTTTTCTGTCAATATCTTAAAATCTAATTTTTTGATGCAAAACAATTTGCTTTTATGGTTTGCCTGTGCTGGAGTTTGATCTCTTTGACGAAAAACTTCGGTTACCTAGACCAAAAACTTTGTTGTTCCAACTGAACCGAAGCTTTTCTCGCATGCAAAGTTTTTTGTTTTTAGTCTGATGAAAAATGTTGATCGATTAAGATCAGTATGAAGCTAACTGCGGCACACGGAAAAAAAATAGGATAGCTTCAACCAACCTATTGCTGGTTAAAAATACGCCAGCTACCGTGTGGTAGGTACGATAACTAACGCGGTAGTGGACACAACTAACCCGATAGTTACAACAACTGGCGCATTTTTAACCAGCCGCTGGTAGTATCGACTATCCTATTTTTGTCCCTGCACCGCAAGTCCAGTGCCGAAAAAAATTAAATGATCGCGATTTCAGTGAAATTTGACAACGATCAGAAATGTCTCTGCTACCATAATCAGTCCATGAGGTCTCAGATTCAGGCACATGACCCCTGACCTGGACATTCTCGGGGCAAAATTCCGCCTCGAATGACAAATTTTGACGGTTTCTTAGATCTCAGCGCCTCGGCCGAACTCATCATCAGTCTCCTAGGCTTACCTCGCGAGACCAGTTTCATTCTGGTTTTCATTTCCGACTTTTATCAAAACCAGGAAAAGAACGTTGATCCACTTAGTTGGATCGGTTGAAGCTTCTTCACGGAGAAAAGAACTTCGGTTAGAAGGACTGAACCTAGTTTTGCATGGCGAAGTGTTTGGTTCAATGAACTGAAATCTGATGTGTAAAAATTGATCCTCGGTGCAGGTGTCCGAAGTTCTCAGTGAAAAATATGTGTATCAGTGTAGTCAATAAGGTTGAGTACTTGACGCGAGGGTTGGCCTACCTATGTGAAAACTTCTGTCACCTTGACCAGAAAGTGTAGATACATACACATTCTGTGATACACTGCAATGAATGCCTAAGTTAAAAGTTGCTCTTGTGTGTGTCATTGATGAGACAATCTCAACTTGGCGAGAAAAACCAAATGTCTGTCCGCGAGTATTTTTTGATCAGTATAATTTTCTAGTGACAAAAAGGCAATAACACAATTTTTTATTTTTTTCTTTCAAATCGACTCTCATAATAATGTAATAGATGTGTCCATAGGTGGGTCGGTTTGGAATATATATTTTTGTTACCGTGTTTTCGTCAGGGTGTAACTGAAGTCCCATAAAAAACACAGAACTTTCTCTCGGATTTAGATCCAGGAATACTTTATAATGTTCATCAAATATTTTTTTTCTATCACGTGGCAACGGTGTACGAACTTACGAAACACCCACTCTCATCGCAGCCAGGACATCTTCAAGCATCGAGCTTTATGCTTGAGTGAGTTTTCGTGGCTAACCAAAACCCCCTCCCTCTTTTCTCGACCTATGAGGAGCCTTGAACAGCAGCCAAATAGCCTCTATAGGTGTTGGCCTTGAGCTAGGAAAAATTGAAAATTTCTACAATAGACTCGGTCTTTCTCACGTAGTTGCCAAGTTTTCTGCAAAAGCATTTTAATTCTAGGAAAAATGAAGGCTCAAGGGTTTTTGAATTTAAGGTTCTACATATCAAAATTTGGTGCTTTGAAAACTTTCTTTGTGTTGATTACCAGTGAGGTGAGTTTGATGGACAATGATGCAAATAAGTACCTAATTATGTCTGCATTATGTCCACCTTTGCCACATTATTAATTAATCAATGATTGTGTGTAATTGAGTGTCATTTGTGCAATTAATTTTTCGTGTATTCGTCAGCTCCAAGCGACGTGACAGCTTTAGTTTGATTGGAGCTAATTCTCACTTCTTATCATTACATTTTTGACCTAATTCCATTGATAATAATTGCTTCATAGCTTTGAAATCAATTTGTGAGAAAAGAGGCTGCGAACTGTTAATAGTTTGGCGTGATTTTCTTCAACTTCATAAGCTGTATATTTCCATTGATTTTAAGTGAAAATGAAACCTTGCCACGAGTTTCTGACCATCCGAAAATTCGTGTGTCGAGTACCCATGGAGCAAGATTTTTAAATATAGCGCCCAATATTAGGCAAGGAGGAGAATTTCATATGAAGGGTTTAAAACAAACGCAGTGGCGAGGTGTGAATGATCTATTATCGACATTTCCCCATTTGAAGCCATGGAAAAGAATCGATTATTAAGGTGTTCGTTGCGAACACGCTGTTCATCGAGTCTTATCTATGGGGTCCAATTGCAGATAAATCGATATATTGCGAAGCACACGGCACGCCACCGCCACTGGTGCGATGCGAAAATAGTTTGCTTACATTTCTACTCCTGCGTTAAAGTCTCTCGACTGTGCTTTCAAGAGCAGTAGTTACAACTCTTGGTATTACAAAAAAGGAAACTAAAGACCAGTGAGAATTGAGGAGGAGAAGTGGAATAAGAGAGAAAGAGTGAGAAAAGAAATAAGGTGAAGAAAAAGGCAGAGAGGAAGGAGGGAAAATGGAAGAAAGAAATCATGGAAGGGAAAAAGAAGTATAAAAGAGGGATGAATAGGAGAGAGTAGGAGAGAAGGGAGAAAGAAAAAGAGGATTATGAACAACAGGAAGTAGACGAATAGGAAGAATAAGGTCACAATGGAAGGAGGAAAATGATGAGAGGCAGAAGGAGAAAAGTGAAGAGAAAGTAGAGGAAGAGGAGAGTGAAGTCAAAAGAGGTGAAAGAATAGTTCATTTGTCTTTGACTGGTTATCCTTCCTCTACTTTTTTCGTGCTAAGTCAGACTAAAGTTTGTTAAAATTTCCTTAAAACGCGTCTCTTCGCAGTGACATCAGTTAGCTCAATTTTTGAGGCGTGCGTTATGGACGTTCCCATTCCGTGGATGATCGTACATCTTTAAATTTACATGTTGGAGTTTTATACTTTTCTTTTTCTGTTCTTTTCTATTATTTCCTCGCGCTTATGATCCCATAGTCACCTCCATAATCCAGACAGGGAGCGTTCTCTTCCATTTATATGGGACGAATTTCATCGGTCGTTAGACTGTCGCGTTTTCGGGATGTCGCTGGAGGCCGGAAGCTCATAATTCGAGCTCTCAGCGGGGAAAATGAGACAATGGACGCTCCTATGTTCCGTTCGATAAAATCCGTTGACAGTAGATCGTAATTGATAATTGAAAACACGGACAAGTCGGTATCGAGTTTGACGGAAATAGGAATTGTTGCTCATACACGAAGATGCCAAAAATGTTTTCGTCCTAAATGGAATTCAATGCAGTCAACGGAAATATTGCCATTATCCTTTAACCTTAATTTTACATCACCAAAAACACGAAAATACCATGATGTCATTCTGAATATCAAAAATGAGTGGCTTGGCATATCTCAATTACAACACTTTTCTCTAAGCTGCTGATAATACGACAAGAACTTGACATCCACAATGAGACTGTTAGGCACTTAAAAAAAGAGGTATGTACGTATCTGACGGTCGCATGAAGGAGAGGAGTGATAGTCCAATAATGCGAAACATCACGCTAAAAGTGTGTACAAAGAGTCGACTTTTTGGCGCTTTCTCATTCAGGCAACCGGCTTTATTCGTCGCTTGGCCTTATTTGGCCCCCACACGCCTTAACATTCAAAGATGATGGGTGGTCGCACGATCCTTAAATTTTGAGAGCTTCACTTCAAGATCGAAATGCATATCGCGAATTTTTAACCAGGGCCTCGTTTGGGTTTTTTATGCATCCAAATTCGACCATTCCTTCAAACAACCCCCCCCCCCCTTCCCAAAGAAAAGATAGTACCTTTGCCACCGCACATTCATGTCCGTGCCCCGATTCGTCCATTTTTCATTGCTCAGCGCCTCCAAGTTTTAGTTTGGCTACTATAGCAGGTAGCTAGGCTAGCTGTGCTGCGCGCATAGGAAGAGGTAAGTGAACTTATGATGGCAACGAGCCTACTTGGATCAGTGGCGTGGCGTGAATTGCGATTTATCCATTGTTATGCCATTTAAACCTATGGAAAAAGATCGATAAACAGGGTGTTCGCAGCGAACACCTTAATAATCGATTCTTTACCATAGATGATAATCGAATCGCCACTGAGCTTTGGATGTGTAATTTACTGACGTGCTGAGTAAAAACGCCGTATGAGCCATCTGGCGTCGACCAATCACAAATTTTCAGAAAAAATTGTGAATATTTCTCCTCTGATTTTTCAGAGGAGTCTGTTCGTAATTTAATCGAAGAAGTCTTAAAATTTCAAAGGAAAAATATTCATAGCTTTCACACTAAAAAATGGATTGCTGATTTCAAAATTAAATTGTTAAAAAATATGTCCAACATGTTCCAAATGTACATTCTACAATAGTAAGCTAATTTAACCACGGTTGTATTTCAAATATCATTTTTTACAGTAAAATGTACATCGAAACATTTCGGACACTTTTTTAAGTGAACAATCGTTAAGCCAGCAGTTTCATTTTTTTCCGTTTTCTCCAAAAATAAATCTTCTAAATGAAGAAATTTTGCAACATTCGAATGTCTATACGGCATTTTTCCTTAGCATGGTAAGCAGAAATAACCTAACCGAGTAACTTCCAGAGCATATCATCTGAACTTTGAAAACCGCGGTGAGCGAAGAGGCAATGGCGCTTTTTTGCGTGTGAGCGAATTCGATTAATCGAATCGATGACCATTCGGTGAACGGGGTCTTGCCCGAGGCGCTTTCGATTAATTAGGAGATTAAGCAGAGTTCACAGCGGCATTTTTGCCGTCGAGCTGAGCCTAATTATTTCATTTGGGATGTAGGAATTCGCCGATGAGGGGTTCGGTCAGGGCAGGAAGGCATCGGGGTCCGTACTCAGCAAGAACCGCTTATCCCAATAGGATTTCCCCTGGAATCAACGCGGTTTTTCGCTCAAAACGGCAGGACTTAGAGCATGAGGCATGACGCATGACGCGGGCAATGCTTGAGTGAGTATTGAATAATAAGTGCGCCTCCACTGGCCAGGAGTTGCACGCACTATCAGTCGCAGTCCACCGTCGTCGCTAGTTCGTGCGGAGAAATTAGCTCTTTTCCAAATTAAATCAGTTTAACATGTGCAAAATCCGGCAATCATGCAGCCCGCGCTCGCGGGGTTGCAATCATCAGCAGCACTGCCGTACTTAGGAGGAGCACCGTATAAGCATCTAAATATTGCCATATTTTTGGCTGTCGGAAGTTTCTTGTGGGGAAAATCAATGAATATTTGCCCTGGGATCTTTTTGGGGACTAACAATTCAACAACGCATGAAAATCTCTGAAAATTTCGAATTGGAAAATCCAGAAGACTTTCGGCAAAACTCCTGTCGTAATGTAGGAAAATTGGCAACGCCCGACTGTCCATACGGCGTTTTTCTCAAGCACGGCGGCATGAACCGGAAGCAGTGTTGCTCTACAATTCTCTATTAATTCGGCCATTACTCTCGTTAATTCCTCATCATTGTCTGAGGGACATTAGAATGAGTAGTCTGTGAAAAATATTATATGAAAACGTCTGATAGATTAAAGACTTGGGATTTATTGCACGTATTTATGCAAAAGGAACTATGGGCACAGCTACCTTTCTCTTATCTCGCGTATTTTGAGCGCGGCGATTTATTTTAAAGTCGTAATTTTAAAATTATTCACATTAAAAGATTTTTCGGTATCCAAATATTTTTATGATTCATTTAGCAATCCCAAATATAGTTCAGACACCTTGCTTTGACATCAGGAAAGTGAAATCACCTCGAACTGATACGAGAGAGACTCAACGACAGCTAAAATATATGTCTAGGTCAGGTTTGACTAATATATGTATTCGGTTCGCTTGTTATAATATTTTTGAGCAGAATTCACTTTAAAATATTTAGACGGGCGCCGGGCAAAATCGCTCCGAAAAAGTTGAAAAAATGAAGTTTGCATACTAAGCGCGCGATTAAAACATATTTTTGCCGAGGCTAAGTTGACGAGAGAAAATTTTCGAGCGTTTCGATAAATCAACGACGGCGACAGTCCATAAAACTTAGCGGCTTCGAGCGAGGACCATTGGATCAAGACAATCAAAAGCTCCGCGCCTGGATATTTTTAGATCATAATTCAAACCCGCGATTTTGCAAGTTCCTGTTTTCAGTGATACGCTCAAGGCCCGCTTTTACGTGTCGATTCGTTTCCTTGTGGTTTCTAATTCGCTTTCCGTTTTTCCTCATCCACACCCGCACTTTTCCTGTCGTCGAGATTTTCCTCCGGAGATCTGAATGCACGTGAAGAAATCGTGAATAGTTATGGTTCATAAAGGGGACCGCTGGACCGAGTTTTGTCGGGAGATCTGCGTGTAGGAACTTCAGAATTCGTAGTTTTGCTTACACGGAAAAAAAGTATCAAACTCCCAACTATTCTTCTACCCAGGGTGGCAAAATTTCATGAAAAGTACAATCTTGAAATTTCACGTGAAATATTACCTAAATTCCAGAAATTTATGAAAGCTATTGGAAAGAATAGATTCCTTTTCATGTTTCGCAAAATGTAAAAATTGTAACTTTCCTCCGTTTTTGTGTGTTTGAGTGCGCGGTTAAAATATTTCACAGCCTCGTGAAATTTCACGAAATCTTTCACTGAAATTTCCAATCTTTCGTATCTTTCTTACGTTTCATGCCACCCCGCTACTCCTACCTGTTTTGGCGCCAGATATTAGATTAGTCGCACAAGCCAAAAACGCGGTTAAGTCAGCTGAAAGAGTGATCGGATTAACCATACCTCTAGCTCGTGCCCCCAAAGTTAGCGTAAGTGTGGTTCGATTAACTATACCTCTGGCTGGTTTCTTCACTCTTCTAGCTAGTACAACTACTCTTATTATGGCTGGCGCCAAAATCAGCCAGCTAGAAGTATAGTTGAGATTGTGATACTTTGTTTTCAGTGTATGCGGCATTTGTCTCTTAATACGGTTGTAATGGCGGTAGTATTGTGGTAGTAATTTACTTCAATGTAATAGGTATTGGGCAAGAGTATGGTAAATTCCATAGGGCTTGGATTAACTTTACCCAGAGGTCTCCTAGGCTCCTTTAATCCTACTTTTTTTCAAATAACGTCGCTCTTCTGACATTAAGGTGTATCTCTATTTCCACACGAGTATCGAAAACCACGGAGTCATACAGAGAACACGACTCACGTGTAAAACGGGATACGACTTTACATCAGAGGAACGATAATCAATCATCATCGACGCTCAAAATCGTTGTTCCTCTGACATAAAGACGTACTTTCGTTTCTCCGTGAGTCCTAAAAATCATGAAGTCATATGAACGCAAGAGCTCAGCTAAAAAAACAACAGTTACAACCTAACGTCAGAAATGCGACGAGATGAAGAATAAATCACAGAACCCACTGACCCCATCGAGATGAGACTTCCACATCGAGTCTTTCGCTAGCGGTGCCGAGGCTCCATGCTAATCAGAGCGAGGGTTGAAAGGAACCCGCACGAAATGCCAAACCTCAACCTTAATCCGTGTTTAAGGGGTGGTGGAGGGTGGATGAGCATCTTGAGGACACAGGAGCCCGCGAGACTCAATAACTCAAACGAAGGACAACCGGCTGGCACTTCTACGCGGAAATAGCTCATCGGTATCGGGATGTGAACCCTAGGGATCGTACGATCTTATACGATTGACGGCTCATGTTGAAATGATGATGGGATTGCTCTTCGCGGTGATCGAGTTGGAGGACGCATTGCTGGCCTATTTTACATAGAGCTCATTAATGCATTAGCTTATCCTCGCGATGGGTACACGCCTGGCGGAGAGGGGTGCTCGACCTCCAGCACCCTACCGTGTAAAAAGAAGGATCATCCCCAGCATCTCGAGACACGCATCGACCAACATTGCTGATCGGAGAGAGTGTGTTTCTACCGGCTGGAACCCGAAAGCGCACATTCGTTGTGCGCTTTGGCGGAATGGAGTTAAAAGAACTAATATTATAGTTTATCACTAATGAGTGACTTATATTACTTCAAACTTACCAAGAAGAGAGGGTATACTGATGTTCTTCTCTCTAAACCCATCGGTGAAGAATATTTGATCCAAAATTGGAAATTGAGGAAAAAGTTGAAGTTTTCGAGAGTGACAAATAAAGTGGAAATGGTAAGAAAAATTCAACGTTGCTCTCGTCAATTTGGCATGAACGTTTTTTATGCAAGAAGAAACTGGAAAAAATGAAACTATATTAAAACATGCTATAAATCACGAAAATTTTACTTCTTATCATGAAGTTGTCAAGAGTGACAAATGAATTAGAGGAAATCTTATGAAAAATTTGAACTTTGCTTTTTCCAATTTTAGTAAGAACTTATTTTATGCTAACAAGAGACTGGAAAAATTGAACTGTGAACTATAATCACGCAAATCTCATTTCTCATCATTCACTCCCTATTTCACAAAGAAGGTACAGCGTTAGAATGAGGAGATAGAGCTGATATATTGAAACGATTTAAAGATCAGCTTGCTGGAGCGAATATGAATCATTGGGATATTTTACGTGCATTTTAGAGTTAAGTTCAGGCATTGCAATTTCAATGTTTTTGTCCCGCTCAACATGTATTGGGAAATACCTTATAAGGAATAAACCATCAAAAGCCAGGAAAAACGCCTTACAATTCATCACTTTTCGAAATTCACCGTTTTCTGCGCGAGAAAAGCTCAATAGTATATGACAGAATTTATGTTTGCATATAGTCATTGCGCCTAATTTGTCGTTTTTCAGACGAAAAAGACGTTTACTCATCCCGATGTTTTAAAATTTACTCAAATTATTCATCTCTTCACAAGAATATGATGACTGTGCAGCGTGCAACATTCTTCAGACAGTTTGCTCATTTTTGCCTGCTGTCCGAAAAAAAAATCAATGATTTTGCAAATTATGTCTAAAACTTTTGCTTTTAAAAAAGCGGCAGAAAAATTTCTGAAATTTTCACTTGAAATGCCCAACATACTTCCAGTAAAAGTAAAATCCCTGAAGGAAATTTTGCAGCGTTGAAATGTAGTTACATTCTTTCGTCTGGGAAGTAACGAAATCCTCCTCAAGTAGTCCTTTAGAAAAATGTGAACGTCCAGTTTTACTGGACTGGGTGAAGTAAGGCTGCGTTTTTAAATGATGAAAACAGAGTCGAAAAACACATCAGGCAACAGCGCTTTCATCGGCAAACGAGGAAAATATTGGACGGCCCGACTATAATTGCCTTGCTGTGTGATTTTGAAAGTTAAAAAATTGCTCACCTGTCAATTGACCGCGGCAGCCCATAAACATTAAGAACTTATAATTCCGTCCTTTTATTTTAACCACCGACGGAGATTCAAATCCGAAACCGGTAGGCCAAACAGAACCGGCATTCGGAGACAGGAATTTCAAATCATCCTGTAAGCGCCATCAGATTTGTCATGATGGCATGGTTCTCCTCACAGTAAAGGTACCTTAAATGCCCTCCGCTTCATAAAAGTTTTATTTAGTAATTTCCCTCGTAAAAAGTGAGTCAGCCTGACGTGAGGCTATGTCTCATAAACTACCCTGAGTCTGACTGATTCAGGCTGATCAGTCTGGCATCAGTCTGACTCAGGGTAGTTTATGAAACATAGCCTGACGTCAGGGTAATTCACTTTTACCAAGGTTTTTACTATAATTTCGGTTGTAACTCAAGGACAATAATTATGATTTTGAGGCCGATAGATCCCCGTTCCTCCCCGAGAAACAGTTGGATATTTTTAGCAGCAACCAACTATGCTTAGTACGATTTAAATGTTCCACTCATAATTAATTATTTTGTCGCAGTACTATTTCCACAGTCAAGGAATACCAGAAAATGTCAGGGAATTTCAAAATATCAGGGAAAATGACGAAAATATCAGGAAAAAATTGTCATGCCACCTTTAATCGCTGTGTAGAATAGGTTTGTCGTTTCGAATAACAAATTTTGCCCGAAATCATTTTCTAATCTTGTCTTTTCAACCTTTTCGGCGCATTTCAATTGCCAGGGAATTCCACTAAAACATAGTTTCTTGGAGTTTTTTAGCCAACGTGCGTTAAAAATTCAGCGTAAAGCTGAAAATCTCAGTATACAGAGGGAAAAAGCTCACATGAAAACAATTTTCCCTCAAAGAGATATGCTGTTCGGGGTAACACTAGTTATGACCGAACAGCATATCTCATTGAGCGAAAAATGTGCTCTCATAAGCTGTTTCCCTCCGTATTAAGATTTTCAGCTTTATGCTGAATTTTTAACGCACGCTGGCTTGAAAAACTCCAACAAACTGTCTTACGACCCGTGCGTCCACCGCAATCAGTTTGCACCAAAATATGTCGGAAAATCAGGGTTTTTTTTATTTTTTGTTTTGAAAGCGGGGAGAAAACCGAGTTCCAGCAACTACTGCTCCCATGTGCCAGAAACGGGCGGCCAGTCCCACCCCCCGACAGCCGCAATCAGCTGACAGGGGGTTCGAGGAAAATCAGGTTATTGCCAGGGAATTTTTTTCTGCAAATTCTGTGGCAACCCTGAGTCGTATTTTTGATTTCTAAGGTTCGGTGGGAAATATTTTCAAATTTTCCTATCTCTGGCCTCAAGTTTCAGGTTTAATTTTCGTGAAAGACGCTACAACAACGCCCGAAATAAACGCCAATAACGAATTGATTGACGCACGAAAATCGAGCCCGCGAGTCTCAATAAAAACGGGAACTGATTTACAATTAAAATCGGGGCCGGGAGAGTGACCGGCTCCTCATGGCGGTCATCCAATCGGGCCGTAAAAAAAGGCGCTCGGGCGCGAGAGAGAAGGAAGCTCGGGTTCTAAAATTCAGGCATCGATTTTTCGCCGCCGAAGTATATGATTCACGGAGACACGTCATAAACGCTCCGCTGAGAGGTTTGGGATCGTAAATAATCCTAATTTATTTATCGGTCATCAGCTCTTTTCGATGCGTCATAAATTACGGCTAGGTCAAGGCCTGGAAATCCAAGATGGCGGCCGATTCGGAGGAATCGAGAAATGCTATCGTCGCTCGACCGACCTCATTCGCTAACTCTCGAGCGCAACATCAATGTGACCAGACACGATTAATGGCGATTCTTTCAGCAAGCCGATCATTGATATTTTAAAAAGAAATTGGAATTCTTCGTCGATTTTTACCAAAATTATCGAAAAACTTCATACTGATTTTTGCATGACTCCAATCAGTATTGTGTCCACCTTTCCCCATCAGGCACTCATTACGTTAGATTAGCCGGCTGATTATTGAATTGATAGACAGAGTGGTAGACGAAGAAGACGGAGGGGAAATAGAGTAATCTTATCGGTTGAAACGGGGGTTCTTCATGGACGATAAAGGGTTAAATGTTGAAGTGAGGGCTGATTATTGAAATTGATAGACAAAGCGCTAGACAAAGAATACATAAGGAGTATGGAGCAATCCTACCGGTTTTAATGAGTGGTTCCTGCAGACTAAGGGAGAAAATGATACACTAACTTTAGGATCCCTCGTGGGTTGCCTTTAGTTAGTCTATCATCAACCTCCATTTTCCATTGCAATTGCAACTACCCCTTTCCGCCAATACACTGGAAAAAACACATTGGATCTAGAGTCCAGACTCTTGAAAACATTGACAAGAAAAAATACTATTGATTCAATCAGATTTTTGCAGAAATAAAAGGAAATTTGCTCAAATTAAGAGGCTTGGTTCTTGATTGAAGCAAAAATCCGATTGAATCAAGAGTATTTTTTCTTGTCGATGTTTTTAAGAGTCTGGATTCTAGATCCAAATGTGGTTTCTTTTCCGATGAGGGATCTCACTATATACCTTTGTCTTCTTTGTATATAGCTTTGTCTATAAATTTCAATAAACGGCCCGCTGAGTATGGGGTCTCTCGTAGGTTGCCGTCAGTAGGTCTATCACGTGCTTCTTTTGGCTATCGCAACCACCCGCTTCCACAAATGAGATCGCTCCATTTTCCATCACTTTATCCATCAGTTTCAAGAATCAGCTCTCAGGTATCCGTCACGCTGGACCAGGCCCCCTCTCGAAGTGCGCTATGATTTACGAACAGCCCCTGACATCCGTTCGGAGCTCCAACCGAAGAAGGTGACGACAGAATCGGGCGGACAATCCGAACGCGGAAGCGAAACCGTGGTGCAGAATCCCCCGCGAGTATATAATCAACTGGTATTCTAATCAGCCGCGAGGGATGCTGCAGCGGGGCGGGCGGGGGGCGGGGGATCCTAGGACCACTCGAAGCGCATTAAAATAAGAAAAGCCGCGCCCGATAATGGCACTCTAGGTGAAGTATGTTTGGGCCGGTGAAAAGGGAAAAAATGACATATTTTGGTATTTAAGCATTTTATCGCGGCGGAGCGCGAATAAATTTGAATGCATTACAATAAAAATTACAATGGGTTACACTCCCGAGCTCGCGACCCTGGGAAAGTCCATCCGAGATCAGCTCCCTCTCCGTTCCGATTTAAATGCGCCGCGCATAGATTAGCGCCCGACGATAATCTTTGCATGGCAAATGATCTTTACTCCCTCTGGAGCAACCCCTTTCCTTCTTCGTCGGAATCGATCATACGCTTGTTTCCGTCTTACTTTTTTCCACCCGAAAACCCACTCAATACCCCCGTTTTTATTGACAAAATATTACCATAAACATCAGCAGAGTAGCTTTCGCCCTGACAACCCGCAATATTTACTCCTTTCGCACGCTCGCGACGTTTCCTGCATAATTGCGCCGCGTCGAAAGTCTAATTCCCAGATCTTGTTACCGGCGAGGGAGCCCGAGTGGCTTTTTGCGCTTTTGCGGAGGATCATTTGTCATTCGAGGCTCCCTCTTTAGCGCTTGTTTGGGTGTCAATATTTCTCTTGTATGCTTTTCGGGTCGGCATCTAAGTGAGTGCGGAATTATTTGGTCCGAAAATTAGGTATAAGATGTCCCTCAACTTGTCTTTCAAGCGCCTGTCTCATCTTGTGTCTACCTCTGATTGAAGCTTCTATTTAGACGTATTTCTGCCTAACAAAACCAGAGACAGGTGGGAAAGAAGAGGTATGATCATTAGTCGAGGCACGCAAGAACGAATAGGAATTATAAAGCGCCAGTGACGTCAGCTGCAACGAAGCCGCCCCAGCAGCTCCGCGCGAGGTCAGTAACTCATGAGCCCTGCCCACAACGCTCTTTTGCCATGCCCGTGGCTCACGGGTGCCGCATTCAGTTTGCACATCGTTCCGTTTGACCGGATGTAAAATTCCGCTTTTCCATTTCTCTAAAAGGAATCACGTCCAATTTTATATTGTTTCTTGTGCGGCTTTCTAAAGCACACTTGATCTTTCCCACTCGCTCATAGTTCTGTTTGGCAGCAATACGTCCATGTAAGACTTCGTTGGAACATACAGGAAGAGTTGGATCGCGTTAAGCCGAAAGGAACCAAGTCACGTCAGCTATTGTCAAATTTAATCGGGCAATTTAATTTTTTACATGAAAACGGCCGTACGGATTTTTGTGCAAATTTTAGTGAATTTCCTGCATGGTACGAAGCAAATTCCATAAAATTTTCAAAGCGGGTCGCACAAACGTTCTCCAGTAAAAAAATTATTCACCCATGCGGTTAAAGTCGGCAGTAGCTGATGTGGCTTGGATCCTTTCCGCTTAATTCAATCTATTTGTGATCTGAGATCAACATTTTTACCATCCTATAGCGAGAAAAAATTCTGTCCATGGGATAATAAGATAAAGCCTTTAAGAATGAATCCGCTCTTTTTAGATTAATTCTCGGGGTGGGGTTTAAAGGGCGTGATGCGCCCATCAGAGTTGGGCCACCTGGCAGCCAGGGGGGCGCTAACCCCCTAACTTTAACATGCAGCCGCCTCCAAGGCCCGTAAATAAACAAACCCCCTTCTTAAAATGGCCCAAACGTCAGCGTAACGCTTAAGATGCCTGAGGCAATCAGAAATGAGCCCGCTGTGTTCTTTTTTACTCTCTTCCTCTAAAAGGTATTCCAATAAATCCAGAACTTTAATTTTTCACGTGTTGTCGTACAAAGAACATGCACAATGAGGGATGCATGGCCATATACTTTCTCCGTCAAATGTTAACCTCATTCTAGAGCCAGTTAGATTTCAAAACGGAACTGACAGAGCGGCAAGCGATACTCGGCGGAAAGGCCCAAGCGGCACGTAAAGAGCTCGATGCACTTTTGCAATAAAGTTTGAGAATCTTCGCGACATTAAAACGCACAAATGACCCAGCCGACGAACCGGTCAATTTAGCGTTGATTTATAACAATGATACACATCCAGCATCTAACATATCATCCGATCGTCCGAAGCCCGTCTAAACATCTCATAATTCTATGAGCGCGAGCAGCTAACGCGACTCTTGCTGACCTTTTTAATTTAAGAGCATTTCAATTTTGAATTCCTCTCCTCTCGCATCAGTGCAAACTCGAACGCCGTAAGTAACCTTAGAAGAAATACCTGAATCCGTAATTGATTTAAATACCCGTATTTAGTCCTTTTTTTTTGGCTTCGTTTCTCGACGAGTTGCCACATGGGGCCCGGAGTATACATTAGTATGCTTCAGGGGAGTATACTTCATTGGGACAAAACTCACTGAGAAAAAGCTATGGCTTATTACCCAATTAGTGGTTTATATGGAACACTAATAAACGGGAGGTAAAATTCAATGAAATTTTCTAATAAAATCAACCAACAATTCCTCTGTAAAACATTAAACGGCGGTCCAAATTCTGAAACGTCGCAGGTCCCTTGTGATACTTTGGCCGAAAGGTGACGAAATCATATCATTATCATCAAACGATATCTTTCCTTGACGTTTACCCAGAGTTTTCTCCGCTTAGAGAGGAAAAACCACAGAAGTTGAGAATTGTTCAAGAATTGATGTTGAGGAGTTTTCCGTTTAAAAAATAAGAAATGGCAGGAGGATGGTTGGATGTCTCCAACGTCGTAAACCAATATACGTGGTTTGGTAGTTTTACCATCGATTTAGCGCCTCTTATGAGGAAAGGAGCTGTTTAAGGATACGGCCTTAAGTTTGTTGACACCTTGAGAAGCGCTAGCGCGTCGCGTCTTTTCAGGAGCGATCTGGCGATGCCGAGGATCTTCTGTCGCCAGCCGCGCAATGCCCGGTTTCGTGTGGACGGTAAATCAAACTTTATGACGGGTTCGAGATCTAATTTAAAGCGGAATTAACACGAGGCGTCGCTTTTGTCTTGTCCAACGACGGAGTGAGCCCTCGGTTCTTTCCCGTCTCGGATACGGCGGAGTAGCTACCGTAAACCGGATCCGAATTCGGGTCCAAGCCTCCTTTACTTAAACAGCCAAAAAAAAAAAGAGCTCCAAACTCCGACGTTTTCGGGTGGATTTGAACCAGGGGCGGATCCAGCAATTTGGCAAAAACGGATTTCCCGCATTTAAACCTAGAAATCGTCTGTTCGATTCAAAACGTAAACAAGCATGATATTCGTTAGAGTCGTCAATCTTCTGTATTAAATTGCGATTAAAGCGTTCCGCGTTCAGTTTATATTTTACGAAAATCTGTGAACTTACTGCTTACTTCTATAGTTCGTGTTCTCCCGTAATTTCAAAAGAATATCTCAAGTGTTCGGACGAGATATGAAACGATTTTTTTAGGAGTTTAAAACACTACACAAGAGTAAAATTTAAGATTCTAAAAAATTTAAAAAACTTTTAAGACAATTTTTGAACCACTCACTTGCATAAAATCTTCTTTTCACGGAAGCGGACGCGTTTCGGAGGTTACCTGCCCTCCATCATCGGCGCGACTGGTCAATTCCAATCAGCTGATTTCGGTCCCGGATTATTTCCCGTCCCTCCATCGTTGTCACATCTCGAGTGTATTGTTGTAAACAGTCTGTTATTTACTCCCGTTAGATCCGTATTAAAAATGTTGTTCTTATTTTGGTACATGTAAATACTTTCCCATATGTCTAGTTTATTTTTCTCAGTGACTTTTCTTAGCAGTTTCGGTTCAAACGATATTTCGTGTCCTTCTTCCCAGTAGTGTAGAGCTACTGCTGATTTCTCTGTTTGTCTATTTCTAACACATCTTTTATGTTCTTGGGCTCTTACTTTCAGTGAACGGCTGGTCTGTCCTATGTAGAATTTATTGCATTCTGTACAGTTAATTTGGTAAATACCTTTCTCCTCGTTGTCAGGTCTTCTGTTTTCAATCTTCCTGCTAAATTGTTGGGCAACATTGAACCTATTGGTGAAGCTTAGTTTTATGTTGAACTTCTCAAAAATCCTACGAAAAGCTGGGGCATATTTCGGATGGTATGAGAATTTCTTAAACCTCATCTCGGCTTTCTCTATATTTAGCTTTGATGTTTCCTTATTTAGGGTTCTCTGCTTCACTTTTTCATTCAATTTCTTGATTTCTCCTTTGTTAAAACTATTCTTTTCTGCTATCTCTAAAATTTTCTCTATTTCTATTTTGTAATCAGTTTCGTTCAAAGGAATGCTGTTTGTTCTGTGTAGCATGAAGTTGAAAGCTGCGAGTTTGTGTGGTCTGTGGTTGAACGCTCTGTTGTTGATATATGTTTCCGTGCTCGTAGGTTTCCGATATATTCCGAATTTGAGATTATCTTTGTCCCTATGTACGATTAGGTCTAAAAAGGGAAGTTTTTGTTCTTCTTCTACTTCAAGTGTGAATTGAATTTTCTCGTGGTATGAGTTAAGAATTGTAAGGGCTTCGTTAATATGGTGTTTTTTTAGTATCTCTAAGACATCATCTACGAACCGAGACCAATGTTGGAAAATTTTCGGGTATTCTTTAATAGCTCTGCATTCAAATTCACTCATGACCAGCTCAGCTGTCAACGAGGAGATCGGGTTGCCCATCATTAGGCCGTCTAATTGTTCGTAAAGTTCATTGTTGAAGTAAAATGCGTTTTGAGTTAGACATAAATTTACTAGTCCCGCATATTCTTTAATTTTCATCGAGCTTATTCCATTTTTGTGTAGCCAATTTCTTAAGGTGTCTAGTGCCAAGTTTACTGGTATGCTAGGGTATAAAGATTTTACGTCAAAGGAAACAATCCTGTCATCTATTTCCAGTTTTATATTCTTAAGTTTTTCTACTAACTCAATCGAATTCCTTACACTCTTCGATTCAAAAATTTCAAACAACTTGAATCTCTTGATTAACCATTTTGCCAATTTGTATGTGGTGGCTTCTCTACAATTTACAATTGGTCTCATCTCTTTTCCCGGTTTATGGATTTTCGGGTAAGCATATAAATAAGGTAGCTCAGCTGTTGTGTTGGTTAACCATTTCTTCTCAGTTTCAGGGATTACACTTACTCTGTCCAGGTTATACTTGAGTTCCTTCTTATAAGCGCTCAGCGGATTCTTCTTTACTTTCTTAAAATTTCGGAAGCGGAATTAGTTTCCAGCACTAATAGTGGTTAGTGTACAGAAACCAAAAATCATGTGTGTCCAAATCACACAATTTGAGTTAGTGTATAGAAACCATTTTTAGTCATCTGACGCTAACTCATTTTTTTCAGTGTATGTTAAACAATCGATTCCTGTCGGGGCACCTGGACCCTGCAAGAATCGATGCATTTCCATAGGTTTAAATGGAAAAAACAGTGTTGCCAATTTGCTGGATTCGCCAATGATTAGAACCAATCTTTATAGCATTGCATTATGTCACATGAGGTTGGCACCGAGAGAATTTGAAGGACTTGGAGGACAAGGCGCATAAGGGTAGTTTTTGAAACAAAATTGAGACATATCAATGATTTCTAGTAAAACTAGTTATAATGTATAATCTGAGGAAAATTCGCTTCCAATTTCCAATTTTTAAGCGTCAAAAGTAGGTTTGAACTTTTTTCCGCCAAAGGGATCCATGTAATTCCGGAACTTCAAAAACGTATTTCTCGAAATAGCAAAACTTAATTTATGCATCTTGTCCTCCAAGCCCATCATTTGAAGCTTTATTCCTCCATTTACGGCTCAATGTTCAAAATGTTTTCATGTCAAAAATCGTCACCTTTCGGCCAAAGTATCATCCTAAACCAGCTGCGGAACCAGAAGGGGGCCCTCGGGGCAAGAAAGGCAATAAGGAAATAGGAGGAAATGGAGAAAAGGAAGGGGGAGAAAAAAAGGCTCCTAAAATTTTACTGGAATGGTTTTAAGACGGAACTATATAATCAAAGTTTACCAAACCAAATACGGTTACTCAACACCGCAAACGTAAATAGTCTATTTATGCTAAAATGAAATTACGTTACAAGAAGTACCGATTATTTTCAACTTTCCCTCGAGAGACCCTTTGGTCCATCAACATGGGATAAAGGGAGAAAGGAAGGGACACCTCGATAGGGAAAGCCAGATCGTTCGCGCTTTAATCATCAAGATTCCCGCCATGGATGACCGGACGGATAAAAATGCGTTGTATCCCGTGGTCGCCTCGCATATTTGGCGCGTTCGAATTTTTGGCAGATTTATTGACATTATTTTGACATCGTTACTCATGACCGACCCTCACAAATCATCATTTCTACCAGTCTCCTGCATAGCTCAGTTTCGTTTTGGAAAGTTTATAATGCCTGCCCTGGCCTTGAGGGAAGCCGATATGGTGGTATTCCAATGATTTCCTCTAATATTTTTGGGTATATTGTTTCACGTCGTAAGGTTGTCCAAGGCAGGTGATAGCTTCTAGAGAAATCTCTACGAACATCTTTTTCATGCTTTAGTCCATTTTCTTCATCGTGAATCAATGGAAGATACCAATCGTATCCTCAGCCATGGGATTTGCTAAAATCGCGAATAATCGATCAACTGCTGGTGTTCAAATGATGGTCATTCTTATCACTGGTTAAATATCCATGAATAAAATGGTTTTTCTACTTCAAGTGGTCTGTTGTATGCAAGAGATACCTACTGCCAATTAGAGGTATTTGTGCCAAATGGAACTATGTGCATTTAATATATGAGCCCTGAGACCCATAAAGATATATGCATGACAGGGGTCACGTCATGATGCACACACGGAGAAAAAAACTTCGTGCGTGGGACCCGAAGTTTAGGTCATATGGATCTCTGAAGTTTCCGGATTGAGCATTCAAACACTTAAGGTCCAGCTGCTGAGGTTTAAATCACACATCTGAAACTTCAGTTCTTACATCTGAAGTACTTCGGTTTTCACATCCGAAAAACTTCGTTTCTCACATCCGAAAAACCTCGGTTCTCGATACATCTGAAGTACTTCAGATGTGTGATCCGAACCTAGACAGCTAGACCTAAAGTGTTCAGATGCTCAATCTGAAAACTTCAGAGATCCATATGACCTAAACTTCGGGTCCCACGCACGAGGTTTTTTTCTCTGTGATAGTTCCGTTTGGCAGAAATACGTCCAATTGAGTGAACTTTCACAAGTAAAATCGTACATAAGTCACATCCATTGGGAAAGTCCGAAGATGGGGGGGGCAATGGCGTTAGGGTGTCGCAGAGCGCAAAACTGCGCTGTGAAAGCGGCTGTCATGTACATATGTAGGAAAGTCTGAAACCTACTCCTCAACGCACATTTTGCGTAGTGCGTTTCAAACCTCCTGCGTTTGTGGACAACTTTTCTTTGTTGTTAATCACCAGGTTCGCCCAGAGAGAGCTGTAAGAAATCCAAACTTAATGATCTCGCAAATTTTTCCGATGTTAACCTTTAAGATTTGTTTATTAATTCCTTTTAGAGTTTTTCAATTCAACTCTTTGCACTAGAAGTCACAGTCTACACCTACGATAATTTTTTAAAATCTTTCCACAAAACCCTCAGGTACTGACCTCACTCAGAGAAGCACCGCATGCTCAAACCATCATTTCGTAAGTAAATTTTATAATTTGCTAACTCGATTAGAGGGATGCAAAGGGGTGCCCCATTGAAACGGTTGCTTTAATTCCTAGAGCTCTCGTCTCAAGTGCGAAGACCCGAGTCCGGGCCGGGATGAATCGTCAATCCGAAATGTTTGTATAAATTACCCATCATTTAGGTATGATAATTATCCGAGTTCGATTTGGGGGCTCCAAGTTCGGAGGGGCTCTCACCCCCACGTCCAACCCGGTAGCGTTGGATCGGCAGACGAGGCGACTTTTTAAGCGCGCCAGCCAAATCCGCGAGCGATTTCCATCGGGGCACCGGCCCTGGCCGCCCTCCGCATTAGTTAGTATGCATTATTTAAATTGGTCTTTGATTTATATGGGAATCCGCTCGCTAATCCCGGCTCCTTCGGGATAATGAGTTGCAAGTCCCTTCGATGGGATTCGAGTGTCGAGCCGCGTCACCTTCGTCTTGCCAACCGGAAGGGATCACTCCGAACAATTCGGATATTCGCAGTCGTTGGATCCTGCTTCAGCGCGGGATGATTCATTTTAACTGAAAATGTATCCCTGTTTCAATCGCGGAGTACTCCCAGTGGCAACTTTAGCAAGTTGGTAACGTCGAGATATGACTACAGAAATGGACAACATTTTGCAAAAAGGAGCTGCAATGTTTAGCTCAGTTTAGAAACAACTTACGTATCATTAATTTCCCTACGCACATAAGTGTACGCATAGATGTGCCGGAAATTTCAATAGTTCTAAATAACAAAATGATGCTTAAATGTGGAAAGTAAAACATTTTATTGTTGAGTTTCCGCGAGATCGCTCTAAATGCCGCAATGTTGAAACTCAGGACGTATACGGAAATATGTATACTGAAGGGGTTGATAGAACTATTTACCCGTAATTCAACGTATTTTCGTCTACCTAGTAGTTTTGTTCCCTTCACCCGGCATCATATAACTCCTGACATTTAGAGGATTCTCGCAGAACGTCGAACTTCACGGTAAAATGTTGCAATTGAAGTCGCATTCGACGATTTCATTTTTACTGTGTATAAGTAGGTCAAGACAGAAAGACCGAATTTTAAAAGCAGCCCATGGCAGATACAATATTGTTAAGAGCTACAATTAAGTAAATAAGAACATGAAAGATAAGATATTCTGGCGGTGGCTGAGAAGAACTACCCCAAAATTGAAAAAGCGTGTTACAAATTACGCAGGTAAGGAATGGATTTCAGATTTTTTTTGGACGTAATTTTCTTGCGATTTTAGCCATGATGAGTATATTTATCAGGCCGTATCTCTTGCGTGCAACATACCTATTTTGTCAAGGTTCTTACAAAGAAATGATACATAATAGAATACGTTTTTTTGCAATGGAGATATATGCACTTTTCAACTTCAGCCATGCACCGAAAAAATTGGTATGCTGTTTTGGCACCTAGGATGTCAAAAATGTGTCTGGTCATCCTAAGATGCTATCTTGATTGCCCACGCAGTTGAATTTGCATTCGTTGGATGTAAAGTTAACTGCGAGGGCAGTAAAGGCAGCATTTTGGGATCACCAGACACATTTTTGACATCCTAGGTGCTAAAACAGCATACTATTTTTTCAGTGGCATCGATAATCTTCGCAGCCTCTTCACAGTGATGCTTGGCTGCCCTCAGGTTTTACCGCGGATGCACATTGCACAGAGCCGAGTGCAGGGAAATGATCAAGCTCCTTCAATTAAAGGATGCTGGGCTAACGGAGGCGGGGGGGGGGGGGGGAGACAGGGATACGCGATCGAGAGCGTGTTTAAACGATGTGATAGAGTATCAAGTATTAACAAGTGGTTTCGCTCAAGTTATTCAAGTTCAATCCAATATGTGCTCTCGCCCCCCCCCCCTCAGCCCCCCTTCCCCGATCCCGTCGACCGACTCCGTCCCGAGGCATAGCCGCCTCCAATTCCGTATTTGTGTTTGTAATTCTCATTATTAGCGGCTTCCTTTGCGCCGCGCTCCCGTGCGTTGCCGTCGCCTCGCTCGTTGCAAAACTAGCGGCTGCGAACCTCTGGTAGCAACGTTTGTTACATTTTTTAAATAAATAAATAAATAAATAATTACAAAATTGAAAAGGAAAAATCGTAATTTTTGGAAAGAAATCTCTGGAAATAACTGTCAAAGTGTGTGTTAGAAAAAAATGCTCGGGTGAGATTTTTTGTTGGAGAGATGTTGTTTTTAGAGGGGAGAAAAAACATTATTTGAAATTATGCACTGTTGTTTTTGAAAATAATGTGTGCGAACTCAAAAAAAAAAATAAATAGATAAATAAACAAATAAATAAAAAAATAAAATAAAATTCTTTCTTAAAGCCTTTCTACACTAATTTTACAATAACTAATTAACTAATTTTACCACCAACAAACCATGTATCTCGATTTATAACGTAGCGGACTTTTATACCTCATTTTTAAATAAAAAACTACTCAACCTGGAACTAACCAACCTGGAGACCTTCGTCACAAAAGCGTCACAACACGGAAAAAGTATCACAATCCCAACCGTAGGTACTTTTTTTGGCGCCAGCTATAAGAGAACAGTTTCACCAGTCAGAGGTACGGTTGAATCTGCCGAAATCATGGTTGGATCAACTCCATATACCTCTGACTAGTGCAGCTACTCCTATATCTGGCGCCAAAATCAGCTAGGAGTATAGTTGGGATTGTGATACTGCGGGAAGGGGGGGGGGTCAAAAATGCCGAAAAAGTGCGTGACGTTAGTTAAGGTCGGCCACCAAGAGGGATAAGTAGCGGTCCCTTAATGCAAAAGGTGGGGAAGGGGGAAGAGGTCAAAAATGCCGAAAAAGTGCGTGACGTTAGTTAAGATCGGCCACTAAGAGGGATAAGTAGCGGCCCCATAATGCGAAATGTATTCCATGTACATCAGATTTTAGTGCTTTCTCAATAAGAGTGTTTTGATATCAGAGACTCATTGCATGCCTGCAGCGAGTACACAGGTACCGCTTCCATCATGCGGGTTGCTTGGGAGATGGGTATTTGACGGCCCTGGATGGCATCAGCGCGATGGCGGCTCCGCTTTTCAGTAGTTAATGGTGCGTTTATGGCTCGACTGCTCTGTGTTCTGACAAGCTCGTTTGTTGCCGCCGCGGCGCTGACTTCGCTGATCGACGCCGGCCGCGCCGCCGCCATCTTTGATTGAAGCCGAGTAAAGACGCCTCATTTATTCGCACTTTAGCGCTTAACCGGGCCGTTCTTTAATCCGATGGCCTCTGTGCATCATCCCGGCCCCAAACTTCCCGTCTCCTCATTCTTGCCTCAGTTTGTATCAACGGGGTTATTACTTATTAGAGAGAAAACATGCTGATTTTAACTTTTGATCCTCCAAACGGCTAACCTCAATTTTTCCAAATTTTATCACGTTGTATTGATTTCAAAATAACAGCCGTAACCAACGTATTATACTACCGTGTTAAGAAAAATCTTTCACACGTTGCCAAATTTCGTTTAATGAAATAAGAATTTCCGACTGTTAACTCAACGTGAAACTCTGATGGAAGGAAGGTGGAATAAACCAACGGTGGCACTACCGCGGTGTATGACGTCATAATCCGTATTTTCCAAAGTGCGACATCTCGGATAATATTGAAGGTATAGAAAATTGGAAATTTTGATGTTTTCTTCGTGACACTATGCATATTGGATGCTTCTTGATGAAAAATTGACTGAGAAAACCAACGGAGCGACTTTTAAACTTTTACGTTTCGTACTAACGAAGATATACATAGATTACACAGAGACGTAATGTAAGTTGGAGAGCTGGCGCCACTTTTAAGGAATTTCCAGGTCCCGAATTCTGAACTTCGGTGCGGCGCCGGGTCCTGTTTTCGATACATAATCGATGGTTTGCAATACACAGGGACCCGGCCATGGAATTACTACGTATTCCACACCGCCATTTTGGATCGAACATGGCAGCAGAACATGGCGCCAACACTCCCATTTACATTACGACTCCATGTACTCCATGCGAAGATATCGTATATACCAGCTTTCATAGTTCACACATCATGTCCGAGATTTTCGAATGGCCCGTCCCACTGTGCGCCGCGCCGTGTGGCGCGAATGAGTGGAGGGGGGGGGGGGGGGTGCGTTGGCGTCGTGCGAAAACGCGGATCCGCGTGCATTTTCGGGTGCAACGCCTGGCTGCAGCCGACGAGGCGACGGACCCGACAATGCCCGCGGATTGAATCGTATCTCATCGCGTCGAAACCAGTGTCATTAAGCGGCTATTTTTAGGCCGCCGCCGATTTTCCAGTGTCGCGCCGACCGCAGGACGCTCGCGATGAGAGCGCCATGCCACCGACCGCGGGGCCACCGGGGCGAGAACCGACGCGACGCGTGCATTTCGCCGACACACCCACGCACCCGCCGCAATGTTGCATACTCCGACGTGCTTGGAGAAAACGCCGTATGTGCCCTAGAAGCCTCCGTATTTCTTCCCTTAAAAAATGCTCTGAAATCTGCCGTGCTCAGGAAGAGCACCATATGAGCACTGAAATTGTGTCAAATCTTCCCCGACAAAATGTTTATTTTTTAGGAAAGTTAAAAAATTAAACACTAAAAGTGGCCCGAAATTGTATGTAACAAGGTGGAGAAATGGTGCTGGGTCCACACCATTTCTCCACCTTATTTTAGGAAAATTATGTATATTTTTCCATGAAATTTTCAGGAAGTATAGTTGAAATTGCAAATTTACCTGAACAATTCTTCATATTTTCCCCCCAATTTTCCAGACGTTTTTTTCGCAATTTCATCCAGACTTCCTGAAAATTTCATGTAAAAATATACATAACTTTCCTGAAAATTAAATATATCGTCGGGGGAGATTTGGCAAAATTTCAGTGCTCATACGGTGCTCTTCCTTAGCGCGGCAGATTTCAGAGCAGAGTTCAATCTTCTCTTATTGTCAGATTTGCTGTTTTTTAGCCTGAACCGCAGGGCTAGGGATCTGAGGACAATCAACCCTGGAGTAGAGTCAACGCCAATTCAAGCATCAGGGTGAAAATATTTAGGTTAGGTCAACATCCTCGCGAAATGCTAGACTTACAATGAGGATAACAGTAACGCATTAAGTCGCATTTTGGAGGAGAACAAATGGGTTGCGTTCAGTTTCGTTCCAGTCGTAACGATATGGTCGTAATGAAAAAATCACGCTGGAATATTCATGCACTTCCTCAAACAAATATTTGCCTGGAAAGGTCAGGATTATTGAGAAAATGTTATTAGGCCCTTGATGGCCCCGCGCAGCCTAAAATGACCGAAACGATCAGAAATAGAACCCCCGGTTGCAAAGTCCCTACCTCTTTTGGCATGACCAAGCCATATGACGTCACATTGGGTGCATACGAAATACATTGCAAACAGCCAGTTCTGCGCTACTATGCAGTAGAGTTCCAAAACTCGCTTACTTTTCTTCCCTTTAAGAAAAAGTAGAAGGGAAAGAAGTAGTTCCAAAATTCGTTTTCGAGAATGGCTGGCCCGTGGGGTTTGGTCTTGGGCATAACCCTATCTGCAAAACAACTGTTCGCCAAATAGTGCTCTGGTACAGATAGCAGTAAATTTAAATCGCACACTAAAATTATGGCAATTGCAACGGAGTGTTGTGCATGTTGTCTGTTGACTAATTGAAGGAGCTCCTCTTGCTGAACTGCTGATCTCGCAATTCTCACTCATTGCTGCCAATGAGTTGTTGCTTCGAGTCGGAAGAAAAGTTGAAAAACGAGGCCCGATTACGTTTCTTCTATCTCGCTTGTGTTGATCACACAGCCCTCGAAGCACCACTACTAATAAGACAAATGGAACCAACACAACATGGAAAAAGAGCAAGAGAAGAGATGCGCATTGATGACGGCGCAGAGATACAACTATTCGTGCTTGATGGATGTCCGTGTTGCGTCGCCAAAATTGAAGGCGCGATGGCGAGAGACGTGGACTCGCAATGCTCCGCCCTATGCTGCCAGTGAGTTTTTGCTTGAGTCGGAAGGAAAGTTGAAGAACGAGGCCCAATGGACCACTAGACAAGGTACGAATTTAAGCAATCTGATACATGTTTCTTAACCAGAATTTCACGTAAAACACGATTCGCACGACGAAAATCACTGAAACTAACTCCTAACGCAGATATTATCGTTTTTATATCACATAGGTTACGAGGAATTTGAACTGCCCGCTCTCAAGAAACTCAAAGCTCTACGTGAGTCAAATCGCTCACTACAACGGTTTCAGAAAGCTTCTCAATCGAGCAATGTTCATTTTCCACCATGTGTTGTTCAAACTATAGGTAAGCAATTTGCTATAGCTGAGCCAAAGCGTCAAGATTGAGGTTGCCAGATTTTTATACAGCAGAGACTGTCATAATAACATTCAGCGCGCGATGTGAATCACGTAGAGAATTGAGTTTTCATGAGCGGGTGGTTTGAATTCACGTATCAAGAATCGTTAAATATCTTTGAAAGGAGTTGAATTCGGTAATTTTCGTTGTGCGCGTCGTATTCTACGTGAAATTTTAGTTACGAATCATGTATCAGAATGCTGAAATTCGTACCTTGTCTAGTGGTCCATTACGTTTTCCCTCTCTCGGTTGCGTTGATCACACAGCCCTCGAAGCACCACTACTAATAAGACAGACGGAACCAACACAACATGGAAAAAGAGCAATAGAAAAGATGCGCATTGATAACGGCGCAGAGATACAACTATTCGAGCTTGATGGATGTCCGTGTTGCGTCGCCGAAATTGAAGGCGCGATGGCGTGAGACGTGGACTCTGAATGCTCCGCTCTATGCAGCCAATAAGGTGTCATTCAAATTCGGGGGGATTAGTGAAGAAACGAGGCCCGATCATAGTTCCCTTCTATCCTCGGATGTATTGCTCACGTGGTTCTTGATGCAGCTCTACAAATAAGACAGACGGAACCAAGGAAGCGTGGAAGTAGAGCAGGAGAAACAACGCGCGTTGATGACGGCGCAGTGATACAACTATTCGCCCTTGACGGATGTCCGAGTTGCGTCTGTAAAATTGAAGGCGCGATACCACATGGCGTGGACTCGCAAGGTTCCGCTCCATACTACCGATGAGATTTCGCTCAGATTCAGAGGAAATTTAAAAAAACGTGGCCCCAATACGTTTCCTCTATCTGTAGCCGCGTTGACATTCGATTTTTCTTTAATTTGATGTCTGACTTTTTTTTAGGATGTGTCTGTAGATCCATATCAATATCATACTATGCAGTAAAGTTCCAAAACTCGTTTTCGGGAATGGCTGACCGGTGGAGGTTGGTCTTGGGCATGCAAAATCACGACTTTTCGCCTACACAATTAAACTTATGCCTTCGCAAGCCTCTGCACCACTCGCGATTTCACGCAGCCGACTTTACGCGAGAACAGGACCCCTCACACACCTTAGACCTCAGATACACCAATGATTAGTGCGAAAAAGTCCTGAACAAACTTCAGAGTCTCTGGAAGGGACTGTAAGGGGTGAAGGCGGCATGCAGGCGGAGAAGACGGGCACGGGTGGCATAATTGGTTATCGAGGGCGATGAATCGTTGGTGCCCAAGCGTGAGGGTTTACTGGAACTTTGAGGTCCCTTGCGCTATTGCCGTCTTACCGATTTACGCAAGAATATTACGGAACATTATTAATAGAAATGATTTCTCTTGTTGTGTAGATGTATTTCACTCGGTGAAGATGCACTGTGTAGGTACTGATGAGAATAAAGAGCTCCAATAAGGCGTTCAGTTTGGACGCACGTTGAAATTGACGGGAAAAGGGGATTTTTTTTTATGAATATACAGGGTGATCCCTTCAGTTTTGAGCTTTCATTTTGACAAGTGGACACGGGGCTTATAATATTAAACTGTTGTTTTACCATCCTCAGCCGAGTCCTCAGTCTCTGCAGAGGCTGAGGACACCAGACTACGAACAATAAAAGAAAGAAGCCGAAATAGAGAAGAAAATGCTAAAAAGCTTTTTCCAAACTTGAAAGTTGAAAATATGATCACTATGATTATTAAGGAGCGGGAGTTCAAAAAAGCAATTTGCGGAAAGAGCCACCCCTCGTCACCGGTTAAAAGCAAATTGCGGATAGAGTCATCAGATAGAGCCATCGAGTCCTACAGTGATTGCGTGTGCATCTTACAAGAAGCAGCCTGGCTCGGGTTCAAGGGATTTGTATCGAGTAAAATCGAATTTTCTCCGAATTTCGATCGCCGTCCGACGAGAAGAAGAAATTTGGAATCTCCACTTTTTACTCAACGATAAAATTCCGATGGTGGCGAGTTGGACGTTAAAGCGGAGCAGATGCTTTCATCTGACAACGCGGAGCCGGGAGGTTCTCGGCCGACCGGAAGCCCGGAGTATCATCGGTCGGGGCCCTGGCCCGGGGATGCCGGAAGCAAATTAGAATATTACAAGTGAGACGTTACGTTTTCGGCCAAACCGCTCCGGCTCCACGGTCCTTTTTACGCTTGACTAAAGCTGATATTGATGTCAAACCTCGTCCTCCACCCCCCGACGGCACCCACCGCCCAGGGACTAATTGAGGGGACATAACTCGCTGCACGGTCACCCGTGAAAACGCTGCTTAAGCCGAATCCGAAGGAAGGGATCGAGACGGCCCCGCCACCGGTTCCTCCTCGTTAATTCCCTAGCTTTCGTCTGCGGCAGGGTGAAGTGTTTATAGCCTGCACTATAGTAAGAAAAACTATCAGAAATTTTTTTATTATTATTATTTTTAGAATTTAAGCAAAAATTATTTGAATAGCTGAGAGAAAATGATCGGTTCAATTTTTTTAAAATTTATTTTAAAAAAAAATTGTCATGGAATTTTAGTTTTGCAAAACTTGTCGATATAAAAATTTCTTTAAATCGAAGAAAAAAATGTTTAGCTCAATTTCTTTTTTGAATTTTTTTTTTTTTTTTGAAAAAAATATTAACACTCGAAGATTTTTTAAAGCAAAACAAAAATCAATGGAAGGGATATGAGCATTTGACGATGTTAGAAAACGTAAGAAAATCAAATAATATTTATCAGTAATTGAAAACGGACAAAAATCAAGGTATACCACGTGTAAAATAGTAAGAATTTGTGGCGATTGAGCAATAATTTTATTTTATTTTTATTATTTTTTTTTTTTTAAATATTTCTCCTTTTGATTATCAGTTGTACGCTTCATCCCAACAGTTGAGGTATATTTTACGACAAAGAACCACTCTTTTTAGCTGATTTAAAGAAACAACATACGTGCTAATAGTTTTCCCAGGCAGGTACGCGCTTTTGTGAATGAGTCAGAAATATTGGTTTCTTAGCGTTATTGACGTCCGATCATTCCCAATACAACCTATACGTTTACCATAGCTTTCAGTTGAAGTTGTATTATATACTAATTACAACAGCCGTGACAGTTGAAAGTTCGCATAACGTCACTATGCCAGATTATTGCTTCCAACGAGGGAATAAATTTACTTCTAATTGAAGAAAAAAGTTATGGCAGCGGTGGGATTCGAACCCACGCCTCCGAAGAGACTGGTGCCTTAAACCAGCGCCTTAGACCGCTCGGCCACGCTACCCGATGAGAACGGGAGGCGAAAATGTACGGGTATAACGCGGCTCCCCCCACCCCTCTCCTAAAGTCTGTTGGAACGTGGCATGGCACAGCGCAGTCGCTCACTCGCACTACTTCACCGCTAGTCAAACAAGTTCAACACGCGGCTCAGCTCCACGGCTCCCGGGTGTTACGTTGGTGTTACTCACACACACACCCCCCCCCCCCCCCTCCCCTCCGTGGGCCGTGTGTGAGAGGAATTAATAACTGTGGACCAAGGGTGCTACTAAGGGACTAAGGGAGGTATTTTTAGGATTTGGAAGTGATCGCAATCGAGAGAAAATTTGTCGTACCATCCTATCCCATTGTTAATATTAGATTTTAGGTATAGAGATTGCTTTGTGTACCAGTGGCGTGGCGTGCTTTGCGATATATCGATTGATCTACCATTTAAACCTAGGAAAAATAATCGATAGACAGGGTGTTCGTAACGAACACCTTAATAACCGATTCTTTACTATAGCTTCAAATGGGGAAATATCGATAATCGATCGATATTTCCGCCACGCCACTGTTGTGTACCTATTGATGAGTGCGACCCGATGATGTTACGAATTTGTGAGAATCGTTTCTGCCAGTTGCGTGGTTCTTCCGCAGTCTTCAAGGCGGGGAGTATCACATGTTACATTTGATGATAATGGAGGACAAGGCTCACAAGTGCAGTTTTTGAAACAATTGAGATACTAATGATTACAAGTAAAACTAGTCTTAATATACACTCTGTGAGAAATTCGCTCCCAAATTCAAATTCTTAAGCATCAAATAGTCAGTTTGAACTTTTTTTACGCCGCGCCATAGGGGTCCATGTAATTTCGAAACTTCAAAGACGTTTATCGCGAAGTAGCAAAAACTACATTCATGCGCTTTGTCCTTGGCCCCTCATTTTTAGTTGGAAAAAAGTAAAAATAAATGACATAGTAATATTAATATAATGAATGATGTAAATAAAATTTAAAAAAATAACGAATCAATATATTCGGCTCTAAATCGCTGCAAGCGGTTCGATACTATGCTGAAAACAGGCAGTTTGGAAAAGAAGAGGTCTTTTCGCCTCCGAAGTGATCGTATTTCTGGAAACGGCACGCATGTGCGTAAGAAATCGGTGATTCAGCAGTAACATAAATCTCTCCTGAAGACGCTGTCAGTGCTACGTCACAGAAAAACGATACGTCTAGATCTATTTTCATTGGTAACATCACAAGAGATTTCGCCGCCGCGCCGCGCAGACCGCACCGTGTTTGGAGCAATGCGTGAAGCATTCCGACAGTTTTGTAGGCGCTGTGAGTTTCCCGCCGACGACCGCTGCGGAACGCACTGTGTTTGACGCAATGCGTGAAGTATTCGTGCAGTCTTGTAGGAATGTAGGATGTGTTACATGCCGACTGCCGCGCCGCGCCGAGGGCTTCACCTTTTCATCTCAAGTCCTCGTCATCGTTTTGATGCTTAAAAATTGGATTTCACCAGTGAATGTTTCACCGAATTTATTTCAAACCTAAATTTAGGTGAAATCACTAATATGTCAATTTTTTCGTAAACTGCACTTATGCGCTTGTGCACCTTGTGCTCGAAGCCCCTCAATTAATCCGACCAATTTCAATTGACATGTTCACGGTAAACCGCGATCTTGCTAACTGTCTAACCAACGCTCTCCCGTGAAAAGTTAAGTGACGATGTCATTACACATCGACAGAAAATTTTCCGAATTCCTCGTGTGTTGAACGCTGTCGAAAGGTTCCCCAAGCGGAGTCGGTGTGAATAAGAAGTTTCCCCTCAATGAGCACGGAACAAACTTAGCGGGAGGTGCGTCAAAGTGCCGAAGAAAGTTTACGCCACCCTAATTGCGTTAAATCCATTTTACAAACACGCCCTCTTCGACGATTGTTAATTGGGGAAATTTTTGGCGACTTATATTCACGTGTTCAGACCTCCATAAACAGCATGCCGATTGTCGTTTGAGAGCTGTATCCATCAAACATTTTAAATAACCCTAATTTGCGAGAAAAACTATACAACTTTCGATCAGCCCAAGTAACTACATTTCACGTTGCCAAATTACTCATGTTTAATTTTTTAAAGGCAAATTAAGAAACTTACTGCCTTAAAACTTTCCGCAAATGTTCACTTAATGATGAAGTACAAACCCTTAAAATTTCAAGGCATAATGTTCAAGTAGGGATCACAATTCAGGTGTTGCGTCGCCGAAATTGAAGGCGCGATGGCGTGAGACGTGGACTCGCAATAAATGCAGATTGATGACGGCGCAGAGATACAACTATTCGTGCTTGATGGATGTCCGTGTTGCATCGCCAAAATTGAAGGCGCGATGGCATGAGACGTGGACTAGCAATGCTCGGCTTATGCAGCCGCATTTTTGACAACCCAAATTCTAGAACATCATATCGATTGCGAAAGTGCAAAACCACGTAGCTCCATTGCGATTTTTCAAAACTTTCCCTCCTGTTTTATTTATTTATTTATTTATTTTTTTTTTTAAGAAAAACCATCCGGCTTTATAGCTTCAAGTTTACTCGGAATATTCTGCCTACAAAAAAGAAAAATCGAGGAAGTTTTCAAGAAATTTCGGCGTTTCTCGTCATTTCGACCAATTATCCGATCAAATCTGATGATTTTTTTACCTGATTTGACGATCATCGGAACTTGAGCCGGGCGTATTACGGTATTTTTTCTCGGATCTTTTGAAAAAAATTCACAATTTTTTAGAAACCTTCGAAAATCGGAATTAATCCGGGGAACTCCGGATCCTTTGTTTTAAAAAACGGCAGCACTGGACCGATGCCGAATGACATTAGCAAGTCGAGAGAGAAGAAAATAAATAAATGATGATCAGCTAATTAGGCTCACACGTCGGCGGCGACGTTGTGATTTCCGCGAAAAGCGCCGACTTGGAAGCTTCCTCGTGGCTCGGGATCGTAGCCGCCGTCCGGCAACGAGCGGGTGGGCGCCTTAATAAACGCTCATTAGAGGCGCCCATCCGTCGGCCGTGCGCCCATGAATATTTTACAAGTTTAAATAGTTCCCAACTGATAAGCACCGATAACCATTCGAGAAGCTTTGCAGCTTTTTAACCTCCCCCTTTTTTTCCGGCGTTGCCTCGACGGAACAGGGTCCATGCCTATACTGCCGAGTTAAGGGGAAACTCCCTTCGATAAAACTAAGGGGTACGCCCCCTGATAGCTATAACTCCCGAGAGGGCTTCGCGCCCTCTAAGGTCCGCTTCGCTGACCTCTTATGGGTTAAGCATGAAATAAGGCAAAGCTCTAAAAAAACAATTCCTCGGCGATCTGCGACCATATTAATGATTGTGGGCAGTGTTCGAAACTCACAGGTGCCAACGCGCCAAATGCGCCTAAAAAATCGGCCATGGCCAAAAAATGAAGGCTCTGCGCCAACGTGGCCCCTAAAAATTGCCCCCTAAATATCTGAATTTTCATATTAGGTGATTATTATTCGAAATTTTCAGCACCACAAGTGAAAGCTTTTTCTATTCTTCACGATTTCATCATTTGTGCTTCTGTCTTCCCCAAGTTACAGCTACTTCTTACTAGTTCTGTTACGAAAACATCTTGCGTCTAAATTTTCACCAAATACACCGTAATATATAGGCAAAAAGTCAATTTGGCCCCTAAAAAATCTTCAATGGCGCCTAAAAATCGGGCTTGATGCCCACATGGCTCCTAAAACTCAAAGGTGAGTTTCGAACATGATTCCGGGGCAAAGCGGTTCATTCACTCTCGGTGATACCTATGGAAAGAGAAGATTACATTAAAAGATAGGGATATGAGTAATATGGTACGTTGAGGTAGTCAATAATATTTTACCATGAAAAAGAAAAGCGCAAGTGTGTATACAGACAGAGACGTTATTACAAGGCAGAGGGAAAAAAATGGAAATTTTATCAAGTCAATCTGGCAACCAGGCGTGGGAGTCTCGTTGCAGATATACCTCAGTGCATACGCCGGCCGGCAGGGAGCGAAGTGAAGTCAGTCAGAGGGGAGCGAACAGATCCATTAATATTTGTGTATCGTTAATAAATCGGCGAGCGGCTAAAGAGTCAGACCAGAGCTGAAAATATTCATAATTAATTACGGATTGAGAAAAGAGGGAAATTAAAAAGAATGCCTCACCTGTGCACGAAAGTTAGGTCGTGATGTTGCCGCACTAGCTTCTCTCTCTATGAAGTATTTTCAAACAATCGTAAGATGTTTAACTCTATCTACAATAAACTGAACACGTGTGCTGATATTGTACACTGGAAAAAAAACACATCGGATCTAGAGTCCAGACTCTTATTAAAAACATCGACAAGAAAAAATACTCTTGATTCAAGCGGATTTTTGCTTAAATCAAGAACCAAGCCTCTTAATTTGAGCGGATTTCCTTTTGATTTTAGCAAAAATCTGATTGAATCAAGAGTATTTTTTCTTTTCAATGTTTTCAAGAGTCTGGACTCTAGATTCAATGTGTTTTTTTCCAGTGAATCAAATCTCTGGTGGCACCATCTTAAAATTGTTAAAGCTGTGCTGAGTTTATAAGTTTAGTATGAGGCGTTGAAGACCGGAACACCGGAATCATAGTCGTAAGGTGTGTTTTGGTGGGTTGGCGTAGGCCATGTCGAATATTACGTAGCATCCTAGCACGAAAGGGTTGGATGGAAAGAATCCACTTACAAAATGTTCACGTGCGCCATGGTATCGTTTTTGAAGTGGGAAGCTTCAAAAACGCAAAGTCCCTTCGCGGATTGTGAAGTTAGGAGCGTATTTCAGACTTTCCCCTTGACGCAATGCGTGAAGTATTCACGCAGTCTTGCAGGCGCTATCCGTTTCACGCTGATCGCACTGTGTTTGGCGCAGTGCGTGAAGTATTCATGTATTCTTGTAGGTGCTATCCGTTTCACAGTGACCGCACTGTCTTTGATGCAATGCGTGGAGTATTCGTGCAGTCTTGTAGGAATGTAGGCGCTAATATGTGTTACATGCCGACCGCCGCGCCGAGGGCTTCTCCTTTTCATTTCAAGTCCTCGTCATCATTTCTCTCTTAGTCGCGCCGTTCTTGGCCAAATTGCGTGTTTGGTATCTCTCTTAACTCGATTAATTAAAGGTCTCTTGTATCACCGAAAGACGACAAAATTAGAAATCACTATACTCTCAGGAAATGAGAGATTTTGTTTGTAATTTTTTTTAAATCCGATTTTTGTAATTTTTTTTAAATCCGATTTTTTTTATACCTATATTTAAAAAAATTGCAATATTTGCCGCCATTGGCCGCGGCCCATGTGGCCACCCCCTTAATCCGGCCCTGGCTCCAGCTGAAGTTTGCAATAGGTAGGCTCATTTTGAGGTAGTCATGAAGGTGCTTTGAGCAGACTGCTCCTCGAATTTTTTTTCTCTCGGTTACACTTGTCTTTATTTTCTTAAAACGAAATCTCCACTGCGCAGTCAGACAAAACATACCGTTCCTCCTCACCAAAAAAAAAAAACAAGGAAAAAAAAACCTTGCGGACTGCAACGAGACGAACAATAATGGAAGGGTGGACGCGCTGTGGAGGTGGGTTTTCGATTAGTTGGAAGGGCTTCCGCAAGGGCAAGGGGACAAGGCGATAGTCCAACTGGACGTATTTATGCTAAAAGGAACTATGTTACACGCAAACCCAATGCACATAGTTCCTTTTAGCATACAAACGTTCAACTTGGAGGGCGCGTGTCGGGCACCGGACCACGAGGGGACTTGGCGGCGTCTTGAATGCGGATGTGTGCGGAAATGCGGAACAGGTGACGAGGTATAAGTTCGTGAGTCGCACGGGACAAAGCGCCGCGCCGCGGCCGGTAACAATAGGGGAGCGCCGCCGAGGAAGGGGCCACCGCATGCCCCTGGCGCCCAACTTGCGCCGATTTGGAGCCTCTTGATTTTGACCTACTTCCCGGGTAGTTTCCATTTCGGACCAAAAAGCTCGCGACGGGAGCTTCACATCCCGCACATCTTTTTCATTTGCGCAGATTTTTTTCGAAGGAGGGGTGTCCAGCCCTGCTGAGGAAGAACGCCGTATGAGCTCTCAAAATTTGCCAAATTTTCTTTGATAAAATGTGAATTCTCAGAGTAATCTGTGGATATTTTTCTTCGATTTTTACATAAAAATGTATTCGCGATGCTAAATCGTTTAAAAATTTCAAGAAAAAATAATCGTAGCTTGCCTCAAAATGAACATTTTGCCAGAGAAGATTTGGCAACTCTCGAATGTTCATACGGCGTTTTTCTTTAGCACGGCAGTATCGATAAGGGCCGTTTCTGGCTGAAATTCCTTAAACCTAATTTTTGCTCCCTGGAGGTCTGTAACTTTATGGAGTGCTTTAGGGTTTAGTCATTTTCGATCTCTCTCTGGGTCTATTATTGGCCTAAACATGGGTCTAAATGCCAATTTTGGAGCACAATATAGGTTGCGGTTTAATGTCGAAAAATTAATATTTTGGGCCCAAATCGACCCTTAGGCACATCTTTAGGCCAATATTAGATTCGAATGGACCCGAAATGACCCATCATGATGCATTTTGTAAATTATAGATCCTCACTGCGCAAAAAATCTGTAGAGTAATCGGATGAGAGTAAAAGCGATACCCCTCCTTTTCATTCCCGCTCTTAAGCAAAATAGCAACTAGTTTGCGGCTGCTGCGAAGCAAGATTTGTAGGTAATCTCCATTTTTAAAGGACGAAATAATTTGGTCGCACTGACAGGTCACCTGAAACCTCGCCAATGCACACAACACGAACGCTTCATCCATCATAATTCAAGTATCCTTTAAAGGGGAGTATTCCCTAGATGCTTGATTTAAACCGCTACTCCGTGACAAATCAGTCGGAAAACAAGTGTCGATCAACTGCAAGAGAAAACTCACCCACACGCTTGTCACAATTCGAAAATCCTGTCCCGCGGGGCCCGCCTCGTCCGATTACCCCGATTAACGAGCCGGCTCGGAAAAACGCCCGCAAAAAATTTAAATAAAAACAAAGCGAAAAAATCATCGCTCAATCGAAGGGGAAAAATATAAACGAAGGGAGGGGGGATCCCCCTGGAGGCAGGCGGGAACCGTATGTGTAGTGTATTTGTGGAGGAACGTTTCAAGGGCAGGGAGGGGGGCAGGGAAAACCACCTCATCACCACCGTGGCCGCAACGCGCCGGAGCCACCCCAATAACGGGTGCCTTATTTGCAACACGGTTAACGTCTAACGTTCCGAGAGGGGATGTGAAGATGCTGAGAACTAATTTCGGCTCTACCCTCGCGTGGATCTCATTTGCAGTCTCGAAAAAAAGGAGGCCCGAATGAGGTGAATCTAAATGATCTATAGGGGCGAAAATCGCCAATATACTTTGTGTTGCGGCTGACAGTCAGTATCTTTGCGTAGCTTCAGGGCCGATACTTGAAATTGTTAGACAAAGCTATAGATGAGGAAGACAAAAAGGATATGGAGAGATCGGAAAAGGTGGAACATACGGAAACGGGTATATGTGGAAACGGGTGGTTGCAATTGACAAAGAAGGCAACCCACGAGAGACTCTATAGTTAGTCCATCATTTCCTCCCTACGTCCGTGAGAGCCACTCATTACAACCAATAGGATCGCTCCATACTCCCTATGCCTTCTTTGTCTATCGCCTTGTCTATCAATTTATACAATCAGCCCGCAGTCGGTATCTTTGCGAAGCATCAGTTGGGCACATTCCGCTGTTTCCCTAACGAAAGAACGAAACTACATTTCAATGTTGCCAACCCCCCCCCCCTCAGCCCCCTGCAAATTTTAAATTTACCAGGAGAATCTTGGTCTTTTCTGACTGAAAATTCCACGGATTTTTCCTCTGGTCTCATTCGAAAATAAAGATAAAAAAACTGTTCGACAAATAGTGCACTGATACAGATTGCAGTAAATTTTAATCGCACACTAAAATTATGGCAATTGTAACGGAGTGTTGTGCATGTTGTCTGTTAACTAATTGAATGAGCTCCTCTTGCTGAACTGCTGATCTCGCAATTCGCCGCTAAATGCTGCCAATGAGTTATTGCTTGGAGATGCGCATTGATGACGGCGCAGAGATACAACTATTCGTGCTTGATGGATGTCCGTGTTGCGTCGCCGAAATTGAAGGCGCGATGGCGTGAAACGTGGACTCGCAATGTTCCGCTATATGCTGTCGATGAGTTGTTGCTTGGAGTCGGAAGAAAAGTTGAGAAACGAGGCCAAATTACGTTTCTCCTATCTCGGTTGTGTTGATCACACAGCCCTCGAAGCACCACTACTAATAAGACAAACGGAACCAACACAATATGCAAGTAGAGCAAGAGAAAGGATGCGCGTTGACAACGGAGCAGAGATACAACTATTCGTGCTTGATGGATGTCCGTGTTGCGTCGCCAAAATTGAAGGCGCGACGGTGAGACGTGGACTCGCAATGCTCTGCTCTATGCAGCCAATGAGGTGTCACTCAAATTCGGGGGAAAAAGTGAAGAAACGAGGCCCGATCATACGGCCCTCCTATCTTTGGATGTATTGCTCACGTGGTTCTTGAAGCACTTCTACAAATAAGACAGACGGAACCAAGGAAGCATGAAAGTAGAGCAAGAGAAACAACGCGCATTGATGACGGCGCAGAGATACAACTATTCGTGCTCGATGGATGTCCGTGTTGCGTCTGTAAAATTGAAGGCGCGATACCACATGGCGTGAACTGGCAAGGCTCCGCTCTGTATTACCAATGAGATTTCGCTCAGATTCAGAGGAAACTTAAAAAACGTAACCCGAATACGTTTATTCTATCTTTAGCTGCGTTGACATTCGTTTTTTTTTTTTTCAGTCTGATGTCTGACTCTTTTTTAGGATGTGTTTTTAGATCTATATCAAAAGCTTGTATGAATATTGTCTCATACGATAATTTTTCCAGAGAAGATAGTAGGGTCAGTTGACCCAGCTTGAGACTTCGAGGGGTAGTTTTTAAAAAAATATTTTACACTCGATTTTCAGTTTTATGCAATTTGATATCGGATTCCTTCGATATCGAGGAGGTAATCCTCCAGATTACCTCTTCGATTGATCAGTGGATCTATAGCTCTCGTGATCTATAGCTCCAAATATAAAACACAAAAAGCGAAAACAAGAACCGCGGTTGTCAAGCTTAAAACACGATTTATTAATAGAACCAAAACATTTCGGCTGGAAATCCAGTTATCGTCAGATGGATACCAATGAAAATAGAATTCAAAATCAGTCAAAAAAAAACTAGTACCTGAGGTAACTTCTTTCAAACAAGAGAAATAAAAATCCACACGAAGAAATATTACTCATACTTTCATTGAAGAAAACTTTTTTCTTTTGACAAGCGGCACCTTGGAACTAAACATACTGACGCCAATTTCTCTTATTACTATATTCTACCTGAGATCGTGATAAAATAACTCGCACTATATTTACTTATTTTCTGACTTCGCTTGGTGGTCCATTGAATTTTTTCTCCCTTTTGCTATCGATATTCATTCGGAAACCGTCGGCGAAACGAGAGATCGAGCGAACGAAAGCGCCCTTAAAAATAAAAAAAAGAAGATAGAACTGGAAACGGAACTTCAAAATGGTTGGTGGGGGCTGAAGGGATCCAGGGGCCCCCTGAGGTATCCGGCTGGGGCGGGGAGGGGAGGGGCGGTTTTTAATTAATAGGAAGAAAAAGCTCCGAACTAGGAACGCTGATATAATCAGCGTTCAATTTACTCCGGGTAGGTCGGTCGGTTGCGGGGGGCGGGGGAGGGCAAATAAATGAATAATACGCATACATAATAATCAAAATGGCCGAAGAGAGGCCGGGGAGGGGGGGGGGAGCAAAAAGAAATTGGAAATACGCGAAAAGTATAGACGCCAAGGAGGGAAATTGTAAATAAAAAATAAAGTCATGATCCAATATCGGGAGCGCGGGGCGCGCCGAGGGAGGCGGCGCGGGGAGGGGAGAAAGGGGGGCGTAAAGGGTTCCGAATAAAAATTTTAAAGATTCGCCCAACAAGGGGCAGTGGGTGGGGGCAGAAACGTGTTGCACTGGGAAATAGGCGGTCGCCAGACGACGGAGAGCGTCTACCAGAGTTTGCGCGAAACACTTGTACCGCTCGACGGCTCCGAGTTTCTTTGTTGCTCATCCAGCTTTTTTCCCTTTTTTTGTTGGTTTTTTTCTCTTTTTTTCATTGGTCCGCCTTGTCTCGCTCGCGCTCCTGTCGGGAGATATCTTCGTCCTGGCGGGAGGACGCTCTTCGTCCTTCTCGCTCCCGAAAACTTTCCCCACCAGAGGAGCAAAGGAGGGCCTAGTTGGGAGCCTGGCCGCTAGAGCGCAGCGCTGCACGGAGGTGTTAGCGCTCTCAAACTCCCCTTGATCGCTGCTCGCATGTATCCAATCGCTTCCCTTTTCGAATTCAGTATCATTTCGTACCGTTCGGCGTTCAGTCATGTGCCGCATGAGGCCATCCGATTTTACGCGTGTGAAAATGTTCTGAGGTCCTTATCCAAGGTGTGATTCATTAAATAATTTGTTGAAATCGTACGGTTGTCGTCTGCGTATCCGTGTTTTTTGTTCAGTTATGTTTTATAGTTTTGATTCAAGTTGATCAGTTCGGATTCTCACCAGTTTGATAACTTCCCGTTGTTTTTTAAAATATTTTTTAAACCTTTTCGTTTTATTTAATTACATGATAATTTGTATTCAGTTCTCTTTTGTTTTATCCTAAATTGTTCCGATTTTTATTTTCGAGTTTAATTTGACCTGGATAAAATTTGTTTTTGGAGCTTTTTGGTTTTCATCACCTCTCGTTGGATTTATTTTACGTTTCAATTTTATGTAAGTCTATTTTATTTTCTGTTTTTATTTTATTATCACTACCCCTATCACAAACCTCATATACATGGCCAAAAAATCTGTCGCGAAAAATTCTTTTCCACTACTTAATTGCGCCTCTGCAACTTTTCTCCCTCCTTTTTTTAACTTTTTGTTTTTCTTTTCTTTTTCAAGTTTTTGAGTTGCTATGATTATCATACGTAAAATAATTTTTAGGGTTTGACGTTATCGCGTAGAAAACTTTAACTGGGAACGCTGTACGTAAGTAACTATACCTCTATTTTCCATCATCGCCGCAAAGGTTTTCGAATTCTGGCATAAAATTACTCCGGACTTGCAAAAAAAAATTTCAAATATAAATCGGCCCGTACTGTCATTTCTATCGGCTATATATTAGCACCCCCCTCCCTCCCAGCCCAGCTAAAAAAAATTAATGCAGGTACCTATTTCAGAATACAGCTCGTTCGCAGATTCTGATTGTGCACTCGGTTTTTTGTTCATCAACGTGCGCAATTTTTCGCTACGTAGTCAAAATTTTCCTTTGACGCCCAATTTCCTCGTCTGTCGTTAAGTTTTTCGTGACGATTTCCGCGATAGCCTCCGAACTATTAATGCACTTTCAATTAAGATTCATGCTCTACGTAAAAATCCGAGATGATCATTTAGAACTTCTGCATTTCTGGATTTCTTCTTGATACTTGAAGTTCCCTCAAAATAATTCTTCCGTGGAAATTCGGCAAATCACTTTTTTTCTCTTTCTATTGTCGTCATGGGTTATTATCGAGCGGTACAAGGTCAAACTAATTCGCCGGTTTTTACAATTGAAGCTCAGATTTAAATTGAAGTCTCTCTGTTCAGCTTCAGCCTCACGAATAAAGTAAATACATTACTCGACGCAAAGTTAAATGATGATTTTTTTAGATTCTTATCATTTTTTTAAGGTGTGCTCCCACACTCACGTATAAACTTCGAAAAAAAATTGTCCCGATAAATACTATTTTGACCCACTCTCTCGCAATCCTCCGATAATTTAATTCTTATACCCTTATGTATTTTCATATCTACCCAAAATAAATTAAAATATTTTGATCAGAGCGATTTTTCACATGCCCTCGCTTCGTTATCGTCCACTTAGTGCGTTGTATTTAAAAAAGTTCATCCCTTGTTTTTTACAATGGCCACTTAAAAATTAACGGAAGTCTGGGACAGTCATTCTAATATATCGCCAATCTGAACAAATCTTTTGATTATTCTTCTTTATTTAAACACTAATCTTCAAGAAATACTACCAAAAGTACTCTGAAAGTGACTTTATCAAACACCCAAAAATGTATTAAATCTCATACATCCAACACCCCTCGTGCTAGAATTTTTCTAAAGTAAAAATTTAATCGCACTAAATTTTGATCCACCACAATCGGGTGTTAATTAGTCCAAAACTATCTTCCAAGAGAGCCAATTTCGAAGATTATCTAGTTCCGACCCAATAGCTATTAAACGTCAAAGACTTTTACGGTGAAATAATTTTTATTTGAAGACAGAATTTCTTGTCCTAAGTGATTTTTGTATTTCACGATGTAGCGCTACATCGACTACATCATTTCCCATTAATATCCTATCTAACGTTATAAATTAAAATTTTCCGCTTTTGAGATCACTATATTGGATTTGCATCGGATCGTTAGAAGAATTTCCCCAGGATATGCTATTAATTTCAACAAGACAAAATGTCGTGAAAAGTTCCATTGCTTCCACAAGACCATAAAGCTTGATTTTATCCATTTTATAATATTATCGATCTACTGGAATTGATTTTGTTATCCCCAGGAGCTATAATAATCTTCGATAACTCCAGCTCTAACTTTACAACGACACAAACCACCGATTTTTATTTAGCTGATAAAATCCAAAGTACTTACCGCAGGAGTTTGGGTTAAGAAGGGCCTCATCTCGAAAACCTCTTTTGAGAAAAGTGCTTACGTTTTTTATTTTGTTTGATAAAGTTATAAATGCAGTCATGACATGGTCAAAGATTTATTGTCCTCGTCTCCAATTTTAAGTTTACACGAGTAAATTTGATAATTTAAGCTTACGATAGAAAAGAAAACGAGAAGTACGAAAGCTAGTATGGAGGTCCAAAAGTTCTTAAAAAAACAGACGGACTCTTATCAATCCGAAGGTGCTTATTTTACAACTTGACCAAGAAAAATGTATCCCATCAAACTTTAAAATTATATTCACTTCTGTTAAACCATTGTTTGAAAGACTTCAAATTTATCCATAAATTGAAAGTGAACGTGGAAGCAAGCTTGTGAAATGATAAACTTCTAGATTCACGTATTGGAAAGAGAAAAACGGTTAAAAAGGTGTCGATCGGTAACATTTGGGTGCGAAGTTCGAACTTGTTCGGCTTCATAATTGTCCGAGTACTTCGGCAAAAATTCGCGTACTTCGCTCCATTTTTAAAGCACAAAAATATAATTTTGATAAACTATTCTTAGATTAGAAGATGCAAGGAAAGTCGTTCTCCGGCAAAAAGCTCACATGTATTCTGAGTCAATTGTTACTCCTCATTTGTTTAACTCCGTGTTATAACAACCTGTATTTTCGGATCATCGAGCTTTCGTTTGGCTCAAACTTTATTTTGAGCTGTATAAAAGTTAGCTAAATTAAAGGAACTCTTTTTTGTGACTGAGAACCGTAATATTTAAAACTTTACCTTTTCTAAATTCTATGTTCAATGAGTGCCTCGCAATTTCACGGACACTAAATTAGACCTTTACCAATCGCATAAATTATTCGAAGAACAGAGCCTATACAGTGTGCATTACTTCGAATTCTCGCTCCGGGCACATTCTAATGGTGGTTTAAAGTTATTATCAGTAATTAGAACCAAAATAGAATTGCAATTACGCACTACGTAATTTGAGTTTGATGTGGATACCTTTATATTCATTTTCGTCCATGATTTAAAGAAAGAGAAAGAAAATGTAATGTGTTTAGCCACGGTGATAAGCTAGGAACGTGAATCTCCCAGAACTGATTTCACCCCACAACGTTGCGCTCATGCTATTCTAACGTCCATTCTCATCGTAATGAATGAAAATAAAGTTTTCTCTCTGAAGTTGTATTCTTGAAATTGCACCGTGAATGCACCAAGTACAACGCCTTCAGAACTTATATTTCTATATACTTCCGGAACTGTTTAATAATATAAATATAGCTATATGTATTACATTTTAATACCTACCCTTTTGAGCACTAGACTTTTTTCATACTAATTAAAAATTGTAAAACTGATCATAATCTTTGTTGGAATATGATCATTCTATTGTTAGTGTGCGATCATTTTATTTGTAGCTTTATCCAATGGACACTTCTTGTCTCCTTCCTCCACCTTAATCGGGGCGAATCTATGCATTCTCAATCCCATTTGTTAGGGCCGGGAAAAAATACTTCTGTACTAAGGAAGAACTCCACATAAGATTGAACGCCACCTTTCCTCCTATAAAATTTGATTATTTGAAGAAACTTATGAATATTATTCTGCAAATTTTTCAGAGAATGTTCTCCGGAATTTAATCTGAAGCAACTGAAAATATTGAGGAAGAATATTTATAAAAGTCCCAAAAATACATATTTTATTCGTGGGATTAGGTGCGACGTTTTTGCTTAGGTCTGTATAATAGATTTCTCGCGATTGTAGCAATCATACCTAAACAAAATAACATTCGTATTGTGTCCGCATACCGAAGAAATAAAATTAAAAATTTGATTCTTCTCCAAGTATGTTATGAATGTCCGCGCTGAGCGTCCACAGTGGACTTACAAGTTCCTCGGTTGGTTTTACGGGCAAAAAAATTTTCGAAAAACCTCGTCGAGTCAGATGAAGTAAAAAAAAAAACGTTGGCTCGCTCGTGTAATTGAACTTTAAAAATGTGAAGGCAAAAATTTTTCTTATCCGCGGAAAAAAAATTCGATTTGGAATGAGCTATTAGAGTCGTCGATGTCTCTCGGAGAGTATTGACATTTCGCTTGTTTTCGTCTTTTTCCTCCTGGTAAATTTCTGAGGAATTCAGGAGTCGCCGAACATCTGCGTGCCAGGGGAGTTTTTACTTCGGAAGAAAGTGCACTTTTTGGTACTTAGTCGCCAATACACTTTATACCGTTCAAATTGAGGTGTTTTTGTCAGTTTTTTCTTTATTTTTTATTTTAAAAAAAGGCGCACAAAATTCTTTCAAGATGTGATCCGTACACTGGAAAAAAGTATAGTTTGAGCGGCTATGATGTGTATATGGCTATCAACAACGTACTCTATGGCAGCATAGGTAGTAATTCTAATCTTATTCTACGTATTCTTCTTATTTAATTCTAATCACATTCACCAAAATTATATGATTATGCTAGCAGATGCCTAATGATTACTTACACTTCAGTATCATTGTGTCAAAAATCAAGTATACTAATGATAGAATTAACCTAGTACACTCGGTGAAAATTTCGGTATACTTTTTTTTTCGGTGTACCAACTCTCCAAGTGGTTCACAAGTTCAGGGCTACATTTTGAGAAGAAAAGTGGTACCAGTAACTTTTAAAAGATTCAAATATTTCAATCCGTTTGTAGGGTTGGGGTAAAGTTCTCCACTCTCGTAAGCTAAAATTTCGGAGGAAGCTAAAAATTCCGACACGTCTTCAGAAAACTCAGGAAGATTCTTGCCTTTGACTACGGTTCTTACTTATTTTCTAATATCTTCGCTAAACGGCTCCCGAAGATTTTCGATTTTTTTCCGCATTCTCGATCTCAAGATGACGGGAGTAATCTCTTGATTGCTGTTGCAGTAAATCCTCAATAATGACCTCGGCAAATCAAGCTCTTCATTATTCCCAGGACGATTATTGTGTATTGATTTAATGACCGTTAAGTTGTTTATAATTTTACTTCGTCGATAATCTCTGAGTATTTTTTACATTAGTTTGTTTTCAATTATCACTAACTGCTCCGACGAGAGTTTAAAAATACTCCTTTCTTCAATTTAACTTAGTATTGATTTATATAATCCTAACTCATTGGCACTATTTGAATCTTGATCAAAAACTTTTAATGTTTGAAAAATTTAAGATTAAGACTTTCTCGCAACTAGTTTGACTACAAACGCTATTTTAATATCTATTCTAATGCCAGGAATTTAAAAGCTTGAAGCTTAAATACTGCTGTGTAGCTTTATTGATTCGATGGGGAAAAATTCGGGTTAATTAATTTTGACGACAAGAAAAATTGATTTATTAAGACAAGCATACTTATCAAAATGACCGAATGCTTTTTTTCTGAGGTATTTTCCTCCTAATAGCGGGGAGGAAATAATAAAAATTTTTGGCCGCTTAAATGCGAACAGTAATGCAAGTATTTGGTACCATAACTAAAACTGGTTCCTATGATTTATCGCTGCACATGATTTTCAATGTCGGGTCCATTGGGACTTTTCACTATTTTCATCTGTAATTTGGCCGTATTTAAATGGAAAACCATCAGAATGTACCAAGTTTTAATTTTCCCGTTGTTTTCTTAACGTCTCGTCAAGGTTTTTATTATTTCCGCACCTTTCAAAGAATCGTAAATTTAAAAAAAGCGCGTGATTAATTCTCATTACTTTTTTTTCAAAACCATTTTTTCCCTCTCGGTGTACACTTATAATTTTTTCTCAGCTTCGATTCTTTTATTCGAGGAACCTTTAGGAAAATCTAGCCGGCGGAGTGATAATTACTTTTAGCGATGAAACTTTCACTCGATTCTAAGAATATTCACTTATCGTTCAGCTCTTGGAACAAAAAGTACAAGTACATACGTTTTATTCATATGATGGGCAAGCTTTGTTGTGTCGCTCTGTAGCAGTGAATAACCCACAGCGAGGTGAGAGGTTTTCAGATTTGGAATTTGCCGATGCTCATGGATGTGACGTAAAATTTGGGAAATTATTTTGATGTGTTTCATGTACCCAAGGGCTGGAAAATTGCAAAATCAGACGGGAACGGGCAGCCATTTGAAACTGCGACGTCAAAGTACCGAGAATGAATTGCGTATATTCACGTCCAAGTATCGGCGCGAGTTTTTTTTTTTTTTCGATTCGTGTTACCTTGTAATCCGAAGTTGCCTAAAATGTACTGTTCTTTTTGTTCATTCAGTCCTGTTCGCCTACATTCGCCTCTATCGGGCAAAAATTGGAGTTTTTCAGTAAAATCTCGCCGGTCTGGAGAAATAGAGTAGAAATCTCTCAACCTGTAATCGCTTTGCTTTTGAATTTTTCCATTTAGTTGAGTCATTCAAATTGTTTTTGTAGCCACTCCACTCATTGATGAGTAGCGCTAACAAGAGACTAATTTTCTTTACGTCGATGGAGAAACTAAAAAAGTATGTACCTTGATGGCTGTTTTTTTTATGCAAACTGCTCTTGGCACTTACTCACCACCACCCCCCCCCCCCCCAGAAAATAACCAATTTCATTTTTTAATGGAATCGTCCAAGAACACGCTTGATACGCCTATAGAAGCTCATTCAAGTCTAGGAACGTCCCGCCTCTCCGGTGAAAATCAAACGTTTCATCGAAAATTTTGACTGTGTTTCCTCTAAAATCATGATGTTAAAATGTTTACATGGATATGTTTTTCCAACCATGATTTTTAAAGGCGGTGGCCGAGATCCGTGCGATTTCTTATGATCAAGTTCCGCTTACACGTAAGCCTAGGTGGAATGGAAAAATCCCTCATCGTACTTGTAAGTCGCAGATTGTTCTCACTTTTGATTCCACAGCTGTCGTTCCTGAATAGGGTCTCCACATTTTAATTTTTCCCCCTTCATTGTCAATTTTTTCCCCCGATCGAAATAAAAAATTCAGTAAAACCGAACCGATCGAGTGATCTGGAACTGGGGCTTTGTTCGGCACACCGGTATCATCCGGCTTTCTCTACCTCTTTTTTCCTCTCACGAAACGCAATTTCAGGAACCCATTATATAGGAAGTCTGCAACGTCGCAATTGAAGATCCGCGGTTTTGCCATCGATATGATCTAGTAGTGATTACCAGGCTCCCCTCTCGGCGTTTTCCGAAAAGTTGGCACAAAAATCCCCGGCAACACTCTCTAAAAATAATCGAAAGGTGAAAAATTCGAAAACCCGCTATGAAGATCCGAGCCTTCGCAATTTAGCGTCGATATTAGTTCATCTCTCCGCGCGACCATTCCGCGACGATTTCAGCCGAAAATAGCCGGCGGTCGCTCGTCGATGATCAATTTCAGCGTTTCAGCGTTTCAGCGGGGTCGCCGATCGGCAGCGCTTTGAAGCCGTTGTCACCCTTCGCAGCGCGCGCGAGAAACGAAAATACACGGTCTTATTCTGCCGTGCTAATGAAAAACGCCGTATGAACATTCAGGCGTTGCCAAATTTCCTTCGATAAAACCCGAATTTACCGGGAAAATTCTGAATATTTTCCCCCAAAATTTTCAGACTATTTTGTGCGCAGTTTAATCTAAAATATCTGAAAAGTTCAAGGAAAAATATGCTTAACTTGCGTCAAAAATACACGTTTTATCAAAGGAAATTTGGCAGCTCTCGAATGTTCATACGGCGTTCTTCCTTAGCGCGGCAGTACAGGGAAAAGCGTCTTCGGAGACGAACCACCGACTGCCAAATCGGCGGACGATGAGTCATGCTAAGAAAAAACGACGTATGAACATTCCAATGTTGCTCACTTTGATATACTAAACTCATCACAAGGAAAATTTATGAATATTTTCTCTTGAAATTTCCTCGCTTTTTAGATCAAATCGTGGAGAGTTACCTCAAACGGACCTAGCGGATACACTCCGCAAGTTATGCTGAAAATCGATATTTTATCGGGGGAAATTTGGCAACGTCCGAAGGTTGATACGACGTTTTTGAGTGCGATTCCCAGCCGGCGGTAAGCGTGGCAATGGCGGCTCCGCTGGCGCGTCAATTAAAATTCACGGCTGATTTATACATTTTCATAAACGTTAAAGGCTAATTATAAATCGCGGCTGCCACCCGAATCGGGAATCGATGCTTACCCCCTCTGCCGGAGCGGCGGGGCGATTAATAAAGCTACGGAACCTTAGGCGCGTCTAGACGCGGCGTCCTGGACGCGGCGTCCAGACGCCGATAAATCTGTCTAATGATTTTTGCGCGGGGACGGCACCTTAGCGGCGAAGAGACGCTGCGGAAAACGCCGAGCGAGGACGCTCCGATCTGTCTCGAACAGATCGGAGCGAAGACGCCGAGAAATTCCGCTCAGTCCGCTGCCTTTCCTACCGATTTTTGAATGTGTTTAGTTCGACAAACCCACGAATCGATCACAAAGGCCGTGAATTGATCGACAAAAGCCGCGAATCGATCGAAAATTCCGTGAATCGATCGACAAGAGCCGTGGATCGACCGACCCACCCGTGAATCAATCGACAAAAGCCGTGGATAGATCGACAAACCTGTGAGTCTATCGACAAACCTGTGAATCGATCGACAAACCTATGAGTCGATCGACAAACCTGCGAATCGATCGACAAACCTATGAGTCGATCGACAAACCTGTGAGTTAAACGACAAACCCGTGAATCGATCCACCAAGTTGTGAATCGATCGAATTACGTCGATTGGTTCACGTTTTGGTTTTTCGATCGATTCATGTCGATTGACTAGATACCGGTTTTCCTTTTAATTGTCAATCATTTCTCGTCTATCGATCCACATTTTTTGTCGATCGAATCGACATCCGTTTTTTAGTAATTTGTCCATCGATTGGTGTCGATCGATTCACGTTTTTATTTTTCGGTCGATTTTTGTCGATCGAATCCACACCCTCCTAAAAAAAAGGGCGCACAGCCATTTTCGCGGCCCAGAGCATACTGTCCGATCAACAAAAATTCGAGAAATTGACGGCGGACAGAGCGGAAAAAATCCACGGATTCCGCTCCTAAGGTGCCGTGCTCCAAAATGTGAGCGTCTTCTCGCCCTCGACTCGGTAGCAGCATTTTCCGCCGGCGTCCAGGACGCCGCGTCCAGACGCGCCTAAGGTTCCGTAGCTTTAGTGTTGATTCGGGCGGATTTTGACGGGACTTTGGCAGAGATCGATTCCGCCGCCGACGAAGAACCAATCCTCGACGGATCGGATAGCCGAGGCGAGGATTTGTGGCTTACTGTCAGGGTTCCTGCGAGACGCGCTCCAAGTCGACAGTTACCGAGCTTCTGGATCTGATCTCGAATCCTTCGGTAGGGCATGTAGATGATCAAATCAGTTTAAAATCAGATAAAATCAGTCGCGATCGAGCATCGAAAATGGTCCGTACTGACCGAAACGCGTCTGCGGAAAAATAATTAAAGAAACGTGCAAGTGAGTAAACAATTTAACTTTTAACCTTTTAGATGATCAGTTCAGTTTTAACAGGAATTTTGGGTTCGTACAGGGAAAAAGTAACCCGATTCAAGCAGAAATCGTCACAAACTATCACAAGTGCCATGTGACGTTTCAAAATTGCCGCCGCCATTTTATGTTTCTATAGCGAAATCGTTCGACGAAGCTGTCCAAAAATTTCAGCGAATTTTCTTGTGCTGCCGATAAAATGCAGCAGTGAGATTTTAAAACAGATTCAACCCACAATTTTGCTGTAAAAAAGTAAAATGGCGGCGGAAATTTTAAAGCGTCACACGGCGCCTGTGATACTTTGTTCGGAAGTTGACGAAATATTATTGAATTTTCTGTCAAGAGGATGACTCTTGAAATAAAAGTTTGGTTACATGTAATTTCAAACGTAACGCCGTCGGTACGTTCGGTCCATATGGAATAGATAGTTTTGTCGTTCCCTCCACGAATAAACGTAATTAAATTTCAATGTTGCCAAATTTCCCCTCGCAAATTTCAATCTTAATTGTAGATACCTTGGGCATTTCTATACACTCTTTGAGCAACACAGGACGGAGAGGGCACTTAGATCTCAGAGGTCTCGTGTCTATTATTTTTGTCCTCGTTCCTTATAACGACTCCTTGATACCACTATTCGTGGTCCCCGGATGTGCGTGTTGCGTGCCAAAAATTGAAGGCGTTTCTCATAACGACGCTTTGATACAACTGGTACCGAATTACAAGTATCATCGCTACTGTTTTCATGCCAACGCCTTGATACCACTATTCGTGGTCCCCGGGTGTGCGTATTGCATGTCAAAAATTGAAGGCGTTTCTCTTAACGACGCCGTGATACAACAAGTACCGAAATGGACCAATACACAAGGTACGAATTTGAGTATTCTGATACGTAATTCTGAACCAAAATTGTGAGTACAACACGATTTACAAAACATAATACCAGCTGAAAGTAACTTTCAAGCGAGATATATTGTTAAGTAAAATGTATCAGAATGCTTTTTGCGGTGAATTTAGCGCAGAAAACAATGGAGGGACTGGGAAAATGCATTCCTCCGATTCCGACGTTCGTATTCACCACTCGTTTTTTATTAAATTTCTTCAAGAAAACTAGCTGGCATTTTCTCTTGAAATTTTCAACCGAAAGCTAGGGTTATTTTGTGTTTCGCTTCCCGAATTAACCAAACTTTTGTGTTGAAATTTCTCAGCGAGCATTTGAATGGTAGTTCTTGAAATTAATTTCAAAGTATTGGTTTAGGCCGAATCCGACTGTTTTGGGGGCATAATGCACCTGCAGATCTATAACAAATCGGTGGGTGGAGTCGCCGCTCACATACTCCGGTCCAACTCGGGACGATAGGTAAAAAAGGCGGAGGAAATCGCCTAATTTCAGCGAATAATTGGTCGTCTCGCCGTTTTGAGGCTTTCGCCGTTCCTTGTTTAGTTACGGTCATTTGGCACGGCCGTCGCGCGACAAAGGCGGCCTCAACCGCAAAGAAAAATCGCGTTGCCAGATTGGGCAGTATTTCGCGGAATTCCCAGCTTCCGAGACTAAAGTGTCCTTTTTCTACCCCTTCGATTTCCTCTGCGGGAACGATTATGAAATCTGATAGACAAAGCCATAGACAAAGAAAACCAGAGAAACATGGAGAGATCCTCATTGGGAGCACGGGTGGTGAAGTGGACAAAAGAAGTAGATAATAGACTAACGAACGGCAACTCGCGATAGACTCAATGGTTAATCGCATCATTTTCTCCGCTATACTTGATCTACTCCGTTGATTCTCTCTGCGGGGCGATTATTGAAATGATAGACAAAGCTATAGACAAAGAAGACAAGAGAGATATGGAAGGATCCTGGTGGTGGGAGCACGGTGGTGCAATGGACAAAGAAGTAGATAATAGACAAACTAACGGACAACCCACGATGAGACTCAATGGTTAGTCCATAATTTTCTCCCTTAGTCTATAGGAACCACCCATTTCAACCAAAGCATCGCTCCATACTCCCTATGTCTTCATTGTCTGTCAATTTCAATATTCAGCCCGCTGGATTATCCATGTGGATTCTAGCGAGTACAAACACGGTCAATGAGGAGGCGAGATGGTTGTTGCTGGCCACAAGAAATCAGAGGTTTCGTCACACTGGGATGCTGGTGCTGTCCCTGGGCCCAAGCGGCAACTGGGGGGTTCGAGGGCCCGCAGCCAAGCCGCAGCGGCGCGGCCCCGTCAAAGGGGGCCCACCGACACTTGACATATTACTCAATATCTGTCATTTTCGACACATTTCCTATACGAGAGCCTGAGCCCCGGATAGGGCGGCAAAAAAAGTGCAATCGGATAACATGGGCCGAGCCCTTGTAATTTGGTCTCTCTCAGTTTTATCGCGTTAGGGGCTATTGTGTTCCACCGCGTCTCCCTCTATCTAATTAATTGCCGGCACCTTCTCTCTCTCTTACTCTCATTCGGCGGCCTTATTACTTATTAGTTCCGATTAGTTGGGCCTCCGGGCACCGAAAATCAGGCCGCAGCGGCGGAAACCCCTGCTAATTGTGAGCCATTCAGCTGATTGGCGAATCGGGCTATAGATTAGCTTCGATCCTTCATTTCATCTCGGCTGATTTTTTAAACGTTGATGCGACGGCCCTCTCCGTTGGTTGCTGTTTTCAAGAATGTAGGGTTTAATAACTAACAATATTGAGGGGCTTGGAAGACAAGGTGCCAAAGTGCAGTTTTTGAAACAATTGAGATATTAATGATTTTAAGTAAAACTTTAGTTTTAATTAAAACTATGTTAAAACATGATTCTATAAAACTCATCTTGACTTTTAAATATTTGTATGACCTTAAGACCACGATAATGAAAATATTTTTCAGGTGTATGTGAATCAAATACATTTTTACATAAATCAGGATGTATGTTATAGTTATTACGATCGAAACTCATTAATTATTCTTTCCTTTAACGAGATTTCATTGGCTTCATCGCCTCATTGCGATAATGACGTCATCATTTGTTTGTTTGGAAAAGTTCCCTTTAAAAGGGATTGAATTCACCTTAAGTTTGAAAAATTCCCACTCTCATTTTCCTTGCTTCCCCGGCGAGGTCAGAATTTTTGATTCGAGACTCTAACTTCGATTGCGTTTGTTTTTCGAGTAAAAAAAGCTTTGAAGCACATTTGTATGGGTTTGTTGGCCTTAGTACGGGGAGACAAAAAAAGCATAGCGATCTAAAAGGAAAAGGGGAAGAGAAAAAGAGGAGGAAGGGGAAAAAACGGTCGCATTGTATCGCAGATATATAGACTCTGCATGTCAATAAAACCATTTTCAAACTTTGACAACGAAAAAAGTTTGGTTTTACCGTCGATACGATCAAATTTTTTTGCTTCAGGAAAAAAAACTTAAGCATTTTCCCCAAATGTAAGGGTCTACACAAAAACTGCTCATCAGCTGGAACACCTTGTACACACAAAAACTCCTCATCAGCTGGAGCAACCACTCTATTTTTGCGCGAATATTTAGGAGTGGAAAGAAAAAATATTAAAAAGGAGTTTTTGCTTTGGCAATAATGAGACTTGGACATTTTTTCGATAAGAATCGGCTGATAGAATTTGATTTTTATGCATAAAACAAAAATTCTGGATTTATGCAAGAGTGCGGCAAGCGAGCTTGAACAGCTGGAGCATTTGCATGACTTTTGAAGGTGAATTTAAAAAGCGTTGTATAAAAAATTAAATGGAATTGAGGTATACTTTTTGGGAACTAAGGTTCGGTATAATGACCGAGAAATAGGCGGGTTGATAATTGGGTACGCGTCAATGCAAACAGCAATAATGCTAGGCATACAGATTCGACCTTTGTTATATTTCGAATAAAACTATAAAGAATGTAGTAGAAGTAGTTGAATATATTTATTTCATAGAGATGCCTAAGCAACTTCGGCCGTTCACACCTCTGCATTTTAAATACATGTAAGTAAATATACGTATGTAGTAGTAATATACGCGTTTATTTTAAAGCGGTACACCACCGAACACCAAAACACCATGGTGGCATATGGTACAACACCTGACGAGTAGTGCCTCAGAAGAGTCACGAAGTATGCTCACTCGGAAAAGAAATTGTGTGCGAGAAGAGAAGAGGAAATAAGAAAAAGATTGAAAAAAAAAAAAAAATACAAAACCACCAGCTTTTGTCTTTCTCCATGCTCTCGGTGCGGGGCACTGTGTGCTTTTAAATAGTTGACACGCGATGCATAATTGGTAAAGCTCCCGTTTGCAACAGCTGATGGGACATAATCGCATTCAGGATAGAGCGCATTTTTTGCGGAAGGTGCATGCTTCACTGCTTCAGTCTATTGTGTTTTTGTGTCGAAGCAGAAATCTGATTGATTCAAGTAATATTATTAACTAAAAAATAGCTCGGTGACAAGTGTGGTGTTCCAGACCTGAACTGCTCGGTAATTATTTACCGGAATATTCGGTTTGCATGGCCGACTTCGGTTCAGCAGACCGAACATTCGGTTATACGAACCAAACCGTCGCGTCGTTCCAAGGTTGCAAAATTGACTCAAATAATTCAATTTTTCACAAGGGTGGACCTGTGCAATTTTGGTCTAAAATTTGTCTGATTTTTGCATGCAATAAGAAGAAAAATCTGTGAAATTTTCAGTAGAAATGCCCAAGGTTCTACAATTAAGATTGCAATTTGCGAGGGGAAATTTGGCAACATTGAAATTTAATTACGTTCATTCGTGGAGGAAACGACAAAACTATCTATTCCATAAGGACCAAATTCAATACGGCGTTACGTTCAAATTACATGTAACCGAACTTTTATTTTAAGAGTCATCTTCTTGACAGAAAATTCAAGAATATTTCGTCAACTTTCGACCAAAGTATCACAAGCGCCGTGTGACGCTTCAAAATTTCCGCCGCCATTTTATTTTTTACAGAAAAATTGTGGGTTGAATCTGTTTTAAAATATCTCACTGAATTTTATCGGCAGCACAAGAAAATTCGCTGAAATTTTTGGACAGCTTCGTTGAACGATTTCTCTGTAGAAACATAAAATGGCGGCGGCAATTTTGAAACGTCACATGGCACTTGCGATATTGTCCGGAGGGTGACGATTTCTGCTTGAATCGGGTTACTTTTTCCCTGTACGAACCCAAAATTCCTGTTAAACTGAACTGATCATCTAAAAGGTTAAAAGTTAAATTGTTTACTCACTTGCACGTTTTTTTAATTATTTTTCCGCAGACGCGTTTCGGTCAGTACGGACCATTTTCGATGCTCGATCGCGACTGATTTTATCTGATTTTAACTGATTTGATCATCTAAATGCCCTACCGAAGCATTCGAGATCAGATCCAGAAGCTCGGTAACTGTCGACTTGGAGCGCGTCTCGTAGGAGCCTGACAGTAAGCCACAAATCCTCGACTCGGCTATCCGATCCGTCGAGGATTGGTTCTTCGTCGGCGGCGGAATCGATCTCTGCCAAAGTCCCGTCAAAATCCGCCCGAATCAACACTTATTAATCGCCCCGCCGCTCCGGCAGAGGGGGTAAGCATCGATTCCCGATTCGGGTGGCAGCCGCGATTTATAATTAGCCTTTAACGTTTATGAAAATGTATAAATCAGCCGTGAATTTTAATTGACGCGCCAGCGGAGCCGCCATTGCCACGCTTACCGCCGGCTGAGGAATCGCACTCTAAAACGTCGTATCAACCTTCGGACGTTGCCAAATTTCCCCCGATAAAATATCGATTTTCAGCATAACTTGCGGAGTGTATCCGCTAGGTCCGTTTGAGGTAACTCTCCACGATTTGATCTAAAAAGCGAGGAAATTTCAAGAGAAAATATTCATAAATTTTCCTTGTGATGAGTTTAGTATATCAAAGTGAAGCAACATTGGAATGTTCATACGTCGTTTTTTCTTAGCATGACGCATCGTCCACCGATTTGGCAGTCGGTGGTTTGTCTCCGAAGACGCTTTTCCCTGAACTGCCGCGCTAAGGAAGAACGCCGTATGAACATTCGAGAGTTGCCAAATTTCCTTTGATAAAACGTGTATTTTTGACGCAATTTAAGCATATTTTTCCTTGAAATTTTCAGATATTTTAGATTAAATTGCGCACAAAATAGTCAGAAAATTGTGGGGGGTGATATTCACAATTTTCATACAAATTTAATAAAAACGCAAAGTGTTGGTTTGTGTTTCATTTCATACTAAGCAAAAGCAACACAAAAACGCAAATATTATTATCAGTGCATTCGAATGGACCATCAGCTAAAGTGCGAATTTAGCATCCTGATACATGTTACTTAAAAATGTATCTCGATTGAAAGTTACTTACAGGAAATTTCGTTTTGCAAATCGTGTTCTACGTAAAATTTTGGTTAAGAATTATACATCCGAATACTTAGATTCGCACTTTGTGTTCTGGTCCATTTCGGTGCTCGTTGTATCACAGCGTCATTAAGCGAAACGCCTTCAATTTTTGACATGCATCACGCATATGCGGGGACCACGAATAGTGGTATCAAGGCGTCGTTATGAAAGTAACAGAGATTATAATTTGTCTAGTTGTATCAAGGCGTCGGTAAGAGAAACTCCTTCAATTATTGACATGCAACACGCACAAGCGGGGACCACGAATGGTGGTATCAAGGCGTCGTCATGAAAGTAACAGAGATTATAATTTGTCTAGTTGTATCAAGGCGTCGTTAAGAGAAACGCCTTCAATTTTTGGCACGCAACACGCACATCCGGAGACCACGAATAGTGGTATCAAGGAGTCGTTATGAGGAACGAAGAGAATAATAACAGACACGAGACTGAGATCTCTAAGTTCCTTCTCCGCCCTGTGTTGCTCAAAAAGTGTATACGACGTGCTATAGCTGAGCCGAAGCACCGATATGAGGTTGCCAAATTTTCATCCCGCCGAAACTGTTGCAATAACGTTTTGTGCGCGATTCGAATCACGTAGAATTTTGTTTTTTGCGTGAGTGGGAGGTTCGATTGCACACATCGGGAAACGTTAAATATTTTAGTTAGGATTTAATGTCGGTAATTTTTGTTGTAAACGCGTGAAAAAAAATAAATAAATAAATAAAAAGGTCAGGTGTTTTTTCGTGCGATATCAGAACGACTGCTCCGGTCGTGAGGACCCGGATTTCGGGTTTGTCTTCAAACACAGATTGACTCTGACGGATCTCGATGACTTAAGATAATGTGAGACACGACGAACGTCAATCGGGTGTTCTTTTTCGACGCTGTTCGTGTTCGGCAAAGCAATCAATCAATTTTTGACAGAGTATCTGCGCGATGAATTCACTCAACGCCCATGATTCGACCTGCGTACGGACGAACCACAACCTCGCGGCGTTGCCAAGTTTCTGCTTGACAACAACCTAATTTTCTTGATAATTTATGTATATTTTACTCCGAATTTTACACTGAATTTATCCCACAATTTAATCGAGGATAACTTTACTTTTCGAAGAAAAATATCCATAACTTTCCGCGGAAATAATTTCTTTTGCCAAAAGAAATTTACTAACCTTCGAATGTCCGTAAGGCGTTTTTTCCTTAACGCGGGAATACATACCGAATTCGAACAACCTGGTTGATTTTGAAAAGGCTACGTATGCATGCTAATTATTCTGCAAGATAAGGACTTTTCCCAACTATAAAATGTGGACCAATATTACTCGTCAATACTATGCGCTCACGTCGTCTCGTATGCAAAATTCCTGATTAGGTCCGCCAGATATTCTCAAACATAACCAATTTGACAGATTGAATGTATAGGGACTCAAATGCACTGAAAAGAAGAATGCTGATGAAATCAAAGGGAACGTTCGTAAATTTTGTTACGCTCTAATTCTTAATTCATAGGTCGGCTGCCCTTTTGGTCCCTAAGAGCTCCATCACCTAACCTCAAAATTACCGACATGCTCGAACGCTCCCTATATAGGTACTCTATGAAGGCAGGACTCGATGGATCAAGTTTAGCGGTAAATCAGCGCAAGGGCCGTAATCCATCCCTTCTGCGGCACGCGCCCGCTGATCCCTTCCGCGATTTGTGAAAAGCACCTCACGCGGGACGAGGCGCACCATCCGCGGATTTTTGGGCATTTCGACCCTCAGCCGGACTCGTGCCGCCACGGGTAGCGCCCCTACCCTCTCTCCCCACCTGAAGCGTTCAACCCTAATTTTCGAGGTGCTACTATTACGACGTGCGTCGAATGAAGGGGAAACTCCGCGATTGCCATTGTCACGGACGCAAGTCCCGGCTCGTAATCGCGCAGTTTCTCACGAGATTGTCAATAATTCCCTGTTTGAAACTATGGTAAAGAATCGATCACTAAGGATAATCGATCCTTTTCCGTAGGATTAAATGAATTTCATTTTGCAATAAGGAACCACTATCCCTGGCTCTCCCACAAAGACAAGAAAAAATACTCTTGATTCAATCGGATTTTTGCTTGAATCAAAACGAAATCCGCTTAAATTATGATAAATTATGAGGCTTGGCTCTTGATTTATGCTAGATTCTGATTGAATCAAGAGTAATTTTTCTCGTCGATGTTTTTAAGAGTCTGGACTCTAGATACAATGTGTTTTTTTTCCATTGTAGACCTTTCTCTCCGTAATTTCCGTAAATTCCTTAACGGTGGCCCCTCTTCTCTGTTTTCGATGGCATCGATGAATTACATCTTCGGTTTTTCTCGCGGCGAAGACGATTTTCCCAGTCGCAACAGTTTATATTTCCGAGTGCAGGACAATGTTCAGTTCTGCCTTCTGCGACCGGGCCACCCTCTCCGACTTTGGCGGGCCCCCGAGGTGGATTTCTGGCAGCGTGCCTGCTTCTATTAATCCTCCGAATTCCAGCGAAAATCGACAAAAACTCAAAACAAAAGACTCGACGAGAAACCCCATCACCCACACATACGATTAGTTCCTCCCGACCCGCGATCCATAAACACGTCAACTCGATCCCGGAGAACTCATAAAATTGACCCATTTAGCATGATTGATAAAAACGAGGGGGGGAGGTGACAATGACGAAAGCGCCGATGTCCTCCGAGCCCCAGAATCTCCAATAGTTTACGAGACTCACAGCCCGAGTTCTCAGAACTTACGTCGTTATTCACCCAAATGTCGACCTACCCTCTTAACACGACACGACCGACGACGACCCCGGGGAGGGGGGGGGGGTGTTTCAATTTTCGAGATAACTGATGGCGCTCGCGACGAAAACCACTTATTTTTCGCCCGGCAAATTAAACAAAAATTGCCCAACGAAAACAATACGCGCGTGGATCTACGTGTGTTATCGTAAAATCGCGTGGTTTACGGGCCGCGATGAGAAACGATGGGATGCGCAATACATTAGCGAACCAATCGGACGAGACGCGCACGGGGAGAGAAAGGTGGAAGAAGAGAATCAAAATGCGAGCATGAATAATTTCCTCGGCGGACGGTAGAAATTTATCACTGAAGTGACATCTTCCATTCTCTTTTTCTGTCCTTCAGTTCTTCGTTGTGTTTCTCAAAAAATTGAAACTTAACTGGAAAGAAAAGAAAAACGCGTTTTTTGACGCTTTTTGCACCCTTCTGTATAATCCCCGTTTACTTTTAAAACATATCGGGTGTTAAAAGCAGCTTTCAATTGAAAACCGCCGTGTTAAAAAACGCGGTATAAACCTCCAGGCATTGCCAAGTTCGCTTTGAATAAATATAAATTTCTTGGGACAGTTCTTAATATTTTTTTCCAATTTTTCAGGCAAGTTTGCTCATAATTTCATCTAAAATATCTGAAAATTTCTAGGATAGACATTCATACATTTCCTCAAAAATACGTGTTTCACCCGGAGACATTTGGCACTCTCGAATGTTCATACGGCGTTTTTACTTAGCACGGTAGAAAAGTCCTTTTGGCGCAGCCGCTTATTCCATTGTCGGGCGAGATCTCGAGTTTCTTTTTGGCAAGTTACCTACGGCCGATGTTGGTATAGGAATTCAGCGAACAAGACGATAGCTCTTGCCTCGACATTAGTCACCGCTAATTTGTCGAAAAAAAGCCAGAGCTTGGTTTAACAGAACAATGCATGTGTTCGGCAATCGAACATGCGTAAAAGAGAATGTATGTTAAACTTAGAGCTTACTGTAATTATGCTCATTCCCTCGTGTTCAGCAAGAAGGCTCAATTTGTATTTGGGCGGCAATGGCTTCATCCAAAGCATCAGTTCATGGTTTCTCAATCCATCGCAATGCTCGTCGAGTAACCATGATTTTGGAAGTTCGATTCGGCTAGTTCGCAGCTTTTTGAATTTTTAAAAGTTCATTTCCTCTGATAGTAAAATCAAAACATCTCAATATTTGTCTAAATAAAAGCGCGTAAATCCGTTAAGGAAAGGGGAAGGATATCGATGGGAAGGAAAAGCGAAAGAAGGGAGGGGGGCGTGAAATCTTCCGACGAATTAAAAAAGAGACTGTACCGGAAGGGCAGGGGCGAGTATTACCGCCGCGAGGGGTAGTAGCACGGTTTGCTTCCCTTAATTCGGTCGCTGGCTCTCGAGGCAACCGATTTCTTAATCACGACCAATAATTAGAAATTTTTCATACTTCACCTGCCTCATTCGACGAACTCCCCTCTCGCCGATAATATCGTGCACCTCCTACCCTCGATCAATAATCGGTGATCAGAGTGAAGGAGGGATATCACACACGGCGAAAATATGACTTCCAGCGATTTGTATTTCTTTGTCTTTCTGGTGTTCCAGGTATCAGGTCGATACCTGTAACGTCAGAAAATTCAGTTTCACCAATTTTCGAGAATCACCGTTGGCCTTCACGGAAAAAACGGATTGCTGATTTAACAATTAAATTGTTAAAACATATGTCCGACATGTTTCAAACGGACGTATTTATGCTAAAAGGAACTATATGCACAGGGTTTACTTGTAACATAAATTATTTTAGCATAAATACGTCCAAATGTATATTTTACACTAGTGGAAAGCTAATTTAACCACGGGGGTGGTGAAATTAGAATTCTTTATTGTAAAATCTCCATCGAAACTTGTCTTAACACTTTTTTTAAATACAAAATTGTTAAATCAGCAATATTGTTTTTTTGCGTATTGTTCTTTTTTCTCGTCTTGCATCAAGATTTTTGCCGAACAAACTGTGAGTGCGACTAAGAGAGAGATCGTAGCCTTGTGAGGCGACTCGAGTGAAGGCACAGAATCGGATCTCGCGATTGAGTGGAAACCGTCGAGGATATCGGGGCGCAGAAGGCGTAGGCCCTAAATCCCATTGATCTATTGAAACGTCTCGAACGAGCCCTAATCACGTAAATCATCGATACGTATCCCTGCCAGATGCGAGGTGGGTCCTCCCGCAGGTTCCCTTACAGCCCCATAAACATCCCGATGAAATCTCATCACGGATCCATGCTAATGGACGGATCGGACGGACATTAAAAAAGTCCCCGTTCGATTCTGTCGTCCGGGGGCTCGTAAATTAGCCCCCGGGTCGAATGCCTTTGTTGCGGGTGGTTGGGCCCGGGTTTTCGACGGGATTCGAATTTTAATGAGCTCGCCGAATTCAGTCACCCGATTGTCTGCCGCGGCGAGGTGTCGAAAAATCTCAAATCTACCGTGTATATGATTATTTTAAAGTTATGGGAGGGTAGAATTCGTAATCGATGCGGGATGAACCACGATCGGTAACTTGGCTGACGTAAGGGCGTAACTACACTCAGAGATGAGCTCGAGAAAGCATTGAGTTATCTGGTCAACAGGGTTCAACTCAAAGTGTAGATGCACCTTTATGCCAGGAGGGCGACCACTTGTCCCCAAGATCTCATCTGAAGTCCGGGAAGATTGAGTCTTCAAGTCTTTTTTAAAATAGTCTTCTACGGAGGTGGCATTCCCAGCTTCGGTTTTCTTTGAATAAAATCTGCGACAACGTCTGAAGGCTCATACCGTGCACTGGAAAAAAAAACACATTGGATCTAGAGTCCAGACTCTTAGAAACATCGACAAGAAAAAATACTCTTGATTCAATCGGATTAAGCTTAAAGCAAGAACCCAGCTTCTTAATTTGAGCGGATTTCCTTTTGATTTAAGCTTAAATCTGATTGAATCAAGAGTCCTTTTTCTTGTCAACGTTTTCAAGAGTCTGGACTCTAGATCCAATGTGTTTTTTTTTTTCCAGTGTACGCGCTAAAATATGCGTTTCAGGCCAACCAACCGACTGCACTGCGTTTGGCGCAATGCGAGAAGTATTCATGCAGTCTTGTAGGCGCTGATGTGGGCTGTGCGCCGACCGCACTGTTTGGCGCAATGCGTGAGGTATTCCTTCAGTCTTGCAGGCGCTAATGTACGTTTAACACCGGCTGCACTGTTTGGCGCGATTATTCGAACTTCCGTTACGATAATAGCGCGCGGCATCGAATAATAGAACTTAAACGACCCATGTTATATTTTGACGCCGCTCGAGCATTTCAACATTGCCTCGTTTCTCCCCATCAAATATTTATATTAATTTAATAATATTAATAATATCCTAAACACGGAAGTGCTGCCGTACTGAGGAAAAACGCCGTATGAACATTCGAGAGTTGCCAAATTTCCTCTCAAAAAATAGTTAGTTTTGAAGAAAGTTATGGATATTCTCCTTTCTTTACAATTCCTCTTAAGAAAGATCTTTACAATTTTTTTCCGGAAATTGGTGATTTACCCAAGGAAATCAGGCAACGTCTAAGAGCTCATACGGCGTTCTTCCTAAGCACGGCAGTGGCGGAGACAAACATTTGGACGCCGAGCACTGGTCGGCCGGTGATGTTCAGGTTCAGGAGCGACCTTGGGGAGGAGTTGCGTGAGTGACAAGTTGCCGGTCCGCTTAATTGCAGGAAATTAGTCACCTCTGATCGACCAATATCAAATCAATTACGCCACTACGCAACGCATTTGCTTGCTCTTTCCCCGTCCCCGCCCCTGGAGCGAGCGTCTTCGCCTGCAAACAATCTAATTGCCTGTGAACTTAAATCGCGTTATATCCTCGGCGTGCTCCCAGTCGTCGTATCCAACACGAAAGAACGTAACTACATTTCAATGTTGCCAAATTCCACTTGTAAACTGCATTTTCACCTGGAAAATCATGGACGATTCGAACTAAAAATTTCACTGTTGTTTCGTCCAATCAGTATTAGTTATATATAAATAAAAAAAGGAGAGGTTCGAAAGATAATAGGGACAGACAATTCAAGGGGCTGTAAAGAATAAAAAAAATAATTCAAAATAGGGAGAGACAACTACAGGGATTATGAAGAGCTAAAACAATTAAAAAATAAATAAGAGTTTCAAAATCTAACAGGAGGGTGATAAAACAGACTGGAATAGAGAAATGTTAAGAGTGATGACTTGAAAAATTTACCCCGTTAAAAATTTATCCAAAAATTCTGCCGTAAAATATCCAACTTTTAACTGATCGTTGAAAATGATGCGAACACCACAGATATCTTCAGCAGACTGAAAAGGGATTTGATTTTTCGATCATGCATCGATATTTCCGTTGGAATTAGGGATGTGAAGCTATTAAGTTTTTATAGTGATTGAGATAAAATGTGCGGTTTCGGTCGAATAGTTTAGATGAGGATGAATAATGACTCAATAAATGACTAACTATAGACTCTTTGTGAACGAAAGGCACGTGGATGTGTGTCCTCATTGCATTTTTTCTTCTTTTTTCGCTCCTGCATTCATAGTGATTAAGTGATTGCATTATCTCGTCATTTTGCAATATATTTGGCTTGCCATTCTAGACATTGAATTTTAGGTGTGATCAATGAGTCGTGTGAAGAGCGTATTATAACAATAAAACTATTATGGGTTGAATTATTAAAAAAGAGGGATGCGGTCCTTTGTCGGGAGAGAGCAGCTGGTAAAAAAGGGGTTGGCTAGTTAACCCTCGATATGGATACAAAATCAATATCGACCTATCATTAAACGCGTGTCATCCGGTAACAGTTTCTTAATCGGGATATTACAGATCCTTCTTACGAGGAGCCTACATATCTTGAGACGAATCGCGAAGAGGGTCCGGTTCGGAGGACCAATCACCGCGCAGTAGAGGGTACCGTGCGGTCGAAATATATATTCGGATAGACAGGATAAATTCGATACGGTCTGTGGACCGATCGGAAGGAAGGGTTCCCTTACATTTAAGATACATATCCGGAGAGATAGGATAAATCCGCCGATCGGATTGACCAATCACAGCGCAGTAGAGGGTTACCCGAATACATACCGGTAAATAGGATAAATTTGATAAATACATCCTGACGGACCAATCACAGCGCAGTACAGAGTTACCAGCTTGTCTGAATTTATAAAAAATATATACGAATAAATAGGATAAATTTGACAACAGATGTATTGCGGGTTGCCGAGTCGCAAGAATATATAAAAATATGAATAAATTCGCTAATTTGACAACAGAGGTATTGCGGTGCTGCCAAGTCGCTAGAATATACACGGATATATCGGATACATTTGGCAACAGATGTATTGCGGCGTTGCCAAGTCGCTAGAATATACACGGATTTATCGGATAAATTTGGCAACAGATGCATTGCGGTGTTGCCAAGTCTCACGGATAAATAATTATTTATTTATTTGCACAATCTGGCAACAGCTGTGGTCAAACATACATCTGCTATCTACTCCAATCTCATGTAAAAATCAGACAATTTTTGGACAAAAATTGCATCGATACAATCTTTAAAAATAATTAAATCGCTTCAGTCAATTTTGCAACCTTCGAATTGAGTTACGTCCTTTCGTCCGGGAAACAACGAGGTATCCAAAGCTCGATCATTCTTGCGTGGAATTGGAGAGCGAGTCTTTCAATGAAAAATTCACTCCGTTCATTGTGGATTTGTAATCCAAGCGAATTACAAAATTAGATAGTTTTGAGTAAATTTGGCGTCAAAGCTCAATGCGTTAAAGATTACGCCGGCACAAAAAATGTTTACTATTTCTTCCGATTTTCTGCGGCACCTGTCTTAGTTTCTTCGTGCTCGAGTTTTCCATCGAACAACAATTCGAACCGGTTATCATCAAGAGCATATGTACGTCGACTCATCCAAAATTGTTTTGCCTCGGGAAGCGTGTCACAATCGAATTCGATCAAGGTATCGACTGTTAGAGTGCTGGTTCCGATTTTCTAGCTGTCTTTGAAATATACGTATCATATTTGTAAAAAAACGTTTATCACTAATTTTGGTACTATGTTTTATCTCCCAATTTGAGTAAAAAAGAAAAAAATCGTGTGGCTCGCCCACATTGTAGATATCTTCGAATGCTAAAAAAACTTAATCTCGTTACTTGATCCTAATTTTGTCTTAATATCATAAAGAAAAAGATGTTTTAAACCTATGCACTAAAGAGCGTGTGCTACATGAAACAAGAAAAAACAAGAATCCATAACCTCCTTCGGAAATCCTAAATATTTCAATTTGTGAACCAAACATGAATCATTCAGAAAAGAAAAAACGAATGCAAAAACTCGAGACTCCCGCTACTGGGGTAAAGAAAAAGAAGAAAAATGCATTTAAGACCGCGCAAATCAACTGAAGTGTAGAGACATAATCCCGATCGAAGGTGCCACACAAAAATGATTCAGAACAATCGAAGCTTATTCTCCAACGGTCGGAGGAGAGGGGTAGCGGGGTATCCGAGCGGAGAATCATTCGAGAGCTTTGAGATCGTGAGAGGTGTTTTATTATATTTTTTTCTCTTCGTCTTGTAACACTTTTGTTTTTGTGTTTTTGTTGTGCTTTCGGGATCTCTCGATTGAGTGCTTCGAGTGGTCTCGATTGTTTACAGATCACTCGGGATTAATCCGTCAAGCATTCGGGACTCGAGGGATGGGGCGGGGGGGGGGGGGGGGGCTGATAGAGAGGTGCCCCGTCAACGGTGTAACAATAACAGATTCAACGAATAACACCTCCCCCACTCGGAGGTTTCACCCGCCCCCGCCTCTTCCGTTTTGTAACGCCTTTCAATTCCGATCCCCCCCCCCCCTCCCGGGGCCTCCAGTATTTAACAACCGTTTTTCATGCCCCTTCCGAAAAAAATGTAACAAAACCACGTTTTTGTTAATTGCATTGAAATGACTAACATCAGGGGAAAACTGGAAAATTTAGATATAGAAAGCGCTGAATGACCCCAATGTCTGGAAGAAACTTTGAGACATGCACAAATTTTATACTTTCCTTCTTTCAACAACCGTTTTTCATACCCCCTCCGAAAAAAATGTAACAAAACCACAATTTTGTTAATTGCATTAAAATGACTAACATCAGGGGAAAACTGGAAAATTCAGATGTAGAAAGCGGTGAATGACCCAAAAGTCTGGGAAAAACTTTGAGAACTGCAAAAATTTTAGACTCCCCTTCATTTTCGCGTGAAACCACATATCGCCTCCGCAGTTCGAACAGTCGCGCGCTTGATTTTCACATTGAGCAAGAGCACAATAAACACACTTAGAAAGTCAGTAATTTGAGGTACACGGAAAGGCAAGATTCCCCTTCATTTTTGTGTGATACCAAATACCTACTCCGGAGTTCGAATAGTTGCGCGCTTGATCTTCGCATCAAACGATGCCAGCATTCCAACCAACGCTGTACATACACGTCAGTAATTTTTGATACAGGCAAAAAGCTAAGATTCCCCTTCATTTTTGCATGATACCTCATACCTACTCCAGAGTTCGAATAGTTGCGCGCTTGATTCCTGCATGAACCGATGCGAGCACAATACCTGCATTTATAATGGTTGACGTGGCGAATTTTTACGTTTCGTCCCACCGTACATTCTTATTTCATCTTCTAATCAGGCAGGAAAATTTTTAAATTATTATTTATCACCCTATGTTATATCAAATGTCAGGGAATTTTCTTCTTTTCTTTTTTCTTGGCCAGGAAAAATTTGGAAAAGAAATTCACATTTTAAATATCTGAGGCCACCCTATTTTCTGCGGGTTTTTTTTTCTATTTCTTTTTTAAAAAACATTTTCCAATGTTCTACCACGCCTCCCGTCCCGACACTAAACATTTTTAACCTGCAAGAGGACACATTTTAGAAAGTACCCCGGATGCTCAAATGGCAGCGAATTAAAAAAAGTAAAACCAACAGAGCTATATACATGAATTATAGTTCACGTCTGGAATAGGTACAGAAGGAAGGTCTCAGAATTTTCAAAGTGGCGTGGCGGTCATCTCAAATTTCAATTTGCCTCTCTCGAGCGATGCGAATTACAGACGTACGGAACCGCGACAAGTTTGTAATTTTAAAACAGAACGAGCAACAGTACCTTCCGAGAAAAGTCCTCTTGCCATTTATTCCATTTTTCTTGGGCGATTATGAGCCGAGAATTAAGACGATTGCAGAACAGCGAGGGGCCGAAGGGGCATTGTCGCCAGATCGTGCTGAAAAATCAGCAATATTCCCCATTCAAACCCATCTTAATTATTTCATTTTAGTGGCATGGCAACTTTGCGAAGGGGCGAGCGCAGCTCCCGGCAAAAACCGCACATTCTCATAGGGTTAGCGTCCCAGTTACGCGTTTTTCGCTTGGCCAGGGATAGGGCGACACGAGGAGGCGAAACAAGAGTCGAATGACATGTTAAACAGCAATTATTCGCCTCGTGTGTTTTCTGCTAACGTCTTGGAACATCGGAGCGAATATCTTTATTAGATCCCTTCCCCTCAAACGAACTCCGCTCGGTTGCCCGACCGACGAAGTGAAGATCCACCCCGAAACCCGAAGGACATTCTCGGTTCTTGCGGGGGAGTTCGACACCACCGCCGACGAGCCTGCCTACCCTAATCGTCGCCGAGGGCACGCATATCTGCAAGACCCCCGATAATAATGCGACGCTTTCGATTCGCGAATTTCAACGATTGTTCTTGTCCGCAGGCCTAGGAATAGTCCCGAAAAACTCAGTTTTAGCATCAATATGTTGGTATCATTGCTCAGAAGTTTGTATCCTGTCTTTTAAGCCTTTCAGCGGGCTGATGATTGAAATTGATAGACAAAGCTATAGACGAAGAAGACATAGGGAGTACAGAGCGATCCTATCGGTTGAAATCGGTGGTTCCTATAGACTAAAGGAGGAAATGATGGACTAACTAGGTCTTTCGTGGGTTTTCTTTAGTTAGTCTATTACCTACCTCCTTTGTCCATTGCAATGACCCGCTTCTACCGATAGGATCCCCCCGTGTTCCTCTTGACCTCTTTGTCTATAGCTTTGTCTATCAATTTCAATAATCGCAGCATCAGGAAATCGCTAGGGAATGTCAAACTAAGCCAGGGCTATGATGCTCTGAACATAGCTCTTTGAACTTTCCTATTGTAAAAGAAGAAAAAGAAGGGGTTGGTTCCAATGTGCAGATGTTGGAGAGCGTTCACCGTGCAAACCTTTTCATTCATTATCACTAGGACATGATTGAATTATTATTTAAGATGTGGTAACATTAACGCTTTGTAAAAATCTGTAAACATCTGTCAAGATTTAATCTAACTCTCGTTTCTCTGATCTGTTGCAGGAAGGAGAAGCAGACATTTTTCCGAAGCAGTTTGACTCGGTGAAGATGCACTGGCATAGTTGCGAAGCGTGAAGTCTGAAGTGAAGTCGAACTTAGCCGGAGTGCAATGAACGATTTCGGTGACATCGCGCGCGTACGGGCCAGCGATGTGTCGGTGTAATTGACCCGGAGCACCTGTGCAAGAATAAGCCGACGGGCTACCAGTGACCAGTGACGTCGGAAAATGTGATATGAGCCGTTGTCTCTTAGTTTCCCCTTTTTAAGTGGCCTTTATGTTTCGGGTTTTGGATGCGGTGTTGTTAAAGTGAGCCTTTGAAGGAGGATCGGGGGCTCTAAATGGACTCGAAACTGGGGACCCATCATGAGCTGATGGACTTTCAGACGATGCAGTCTATGGACTGGCTCTTCAAGAAGGAACGCATCTATCTCCTCGCTCAATTTTGGCAACAGGTAAGAATCGAGCTTGCTTTCTATAGAATGCCCTCCCAAGTTTTTCATTTTGCCCTGCCTGTCATTTTTGTCTTTACTACGAACCGATTATTGAAACTGATAGACAAAGCGATAGACGGAGTATAGAGCGATCCTATCGGTTGACATGATTGGTTCTTATAGCCTAAGGAAGAAAATGATGGACTGTCAGGTTTCTCGTGGGCTGCCGTTAGCTAGTCCATTACCTACCTCCTTCGTCCATTGCAACCACCCGCTTCCACCAATAGGATCCCTCCAAATCCCTTTTGTCGTTTTTGTCTATAGCTTTGTCTATCAGTTTCAATAATCGGCCCGCTGCCGTGATAGCGAAGAGAGCAGTAAGTGCATGCTGGAGTGAACCTCGAGACACCTAAAAGCATGTGCATGTGCATCACTCTTACAGAAATGCACTTACTGCTCTCTTCGCTATCACGGCAGTATCAGTATAGCAACCGCCCGTTTCAACCAATGGGATCGCAGGATCGCCTAAAGTCCCCCATTGACTTCTTTGTCGATAGCTTTGTTTATCAATTTCGAAAACCGGCCACCAGGTCCAAGAGTCCACGCTTTTACCTAGCCGATGTAAAACAGGCGAGCTTTGACCGAATTCACCGTCTCAGATTCTAGCAACGCTGCGGAGCGCAGCGTCGGGTGCGCTACTGCTACTCGACGGCATGGGATCTCTGGGAGTGCGTTGTGCGGCCGGCGCGGCGCGGTGTCTCGCATGCGGCGCGGCGTCCGGCCGGGTAATAATTTCGATTCCATTAACCGATGCGGCATCGGGACTGCGGAGCGGCGAGGTGGGTCTGGCGTCGGCCATCGCAGCGTCGCGTCGGCCGAGTCGGTGACGTCGCGGCGTCGATGCGTGACGCCAACGGCACGACCGAGGCGCCCCTGCCGAACCGTCCGATCGCCGCGGCGGGTCCTCGCCGAGGCGTCGCGTTTTCGCGCCTCAACTGGCCGCCGCGCCGACGCCCCTTTCCAAAATGGCCGAGCGCCATCCGCGGCCCCACGTCGATCCTAGATCTTCGCCAGGAGGAACTAGGACTCGGCCGAAACTGCCGATATCCCGCCGTAGGTTAAATCTCCTAGGGACCGTCCCTGAATTACTTAACGTCGTAGGGGGAGGAAGGTCGTGGAGTGCGTTACGCCCTTATCTCTTTACGTGTTAAAGGATAGGGATCTATGGAGGATGAAGTGAAAGAAAGTCACATGTATGTGGGATTACCTGGAATGCGTCTAATTAACGTCAAAATGATGGCGCTTGTTTCTCGTCCACGACGCAACGTCAACGGTGGACGTGCTACGCACTCCCGTTTTGATATCAGTCACACGACAGCTGCTTCCACCACCGCTGCGTTGCCACATTGGAGGGGGTTTACACATCGGTTTACCGTGCTAAGGAAAAATGTCATATGAACTTTCGGAAGTTGCCAAATTTCTTCCGATAAAATTTTGTTTAGAATGATGTTATGACGAACATCCCCTGAAATTCTCAGGAACTTGAGATCTAATTACGATTAACATTTTTCGAATAGTCGGGGAAAAACTAATTCACAAGTTTCCCTGCAAATTTACATTTTTAGAGTAGATTTGGCAAATGTCGTAGGCTCATACGGCGTTTATCCTTGGCTTGGGGCTATTGATGATTTTTAAGTGTGTGAATATTGGAAAAGAAGCCGACCCGCAGACAGTTCTTTCGACCATGCTCAGAGCATATGACACCCCAATGTGACACGTGATAATTATTGTCGCGGGTGGATGAGTATTGTCGATTAATGGAGAGTTCGACCTGTTCGGTGTTTACTCATCAATAAATTTGAGGAATTAAATAGAGCCCACTTTCCCCTTTATCAAAAATTGATGACGTTTGATTAATCTGCAAACGATCGCGAAGAAATATTGACGATTCAGGCCTTCGATACTCAGTAGCGGAACAAGTATTGAAAGCCGTATCGTTTCCTTTCGCTGGTGAGACTCAAAAAACTTATACCTTGGTTTTTGACGTCGCTTTTTTTTACGTTTATATCTCATCTGAAGGCAGTGGCGTGGTCTGCTTGCGATATATCGATTAATCGGACATTTTTACCACGTCTAGAACTCTGTCCTTATGTTGTTTGCATACATTGGGCCCTCACTGGAAAAAAAAGTAGCTTGGATCTAGCGTCCAGACTCTTAAAAACATTGACAAGAAAAATACTCTTGATGCAATCCGATTTTTCCTTGAATCGAAGAGCCGAGCTTCTTCATTTAGGCTGATTTCCTTTTGATTCAAGCTAAATGTCCGATTTAATCAAGAGTATTTTTTCTTGTCAATGTTTTTAAGAGTCTGGACTCTAGATCCAAGCGACTTTTTTTCTATGCTGATGTCTTCATGGAAGCTTTAAATATTCAGAAAGCGGCAAAGTTTTTCCGTACAGACAGGTTAAAGATGGCAACCACTCTTATTTCTGTGTAGCTACTGTACCTGCTCACATACGACGAGGAAAGTATGACCAAAAAACTCCGGGACTCTCGTTCTACTCCTCGTCCTCTCCAAAAATTTTCCTCCTCTATTCGCACATCATTATCCATTATCCTCACCTCGGACCCGCTCGGAAGGCAAATTAGTCGCGAAACGGCGATGCACGGTATCGATTTTTTACTGCCCCCACGTTTCCCCCTCCCTCGTCGCCGGCCCTCTTTTTGGCGTGTGTTTTCGAAGAGCCGATATTATTAAAGTTCAGAAAGCAGATTCGAAAAGTTTTTTCTCGTTCCCTCGCGAGCCTGTGCGGCTTTCAGACAGCCATCTGTTGTTTGATTGATTAGAAAAAAAGGGAAAAACCCAATCTATGTTTTATTTCTGTGGCTGTGCCGATTCGACGAGCCGATTTTTCCTGGAATCCGTCGTGATCGAGCGGGGTATTGAACGCCGCGCGACGCGCACGGGAGGCCACGCAAAGGTTGCTCCAGCATGTTCGCGGCCATGACCATCGAGGGATGCAGCCTTCAAAAGTCATCGATCCACGCACAAAATCTCTTAATCTCACAACAGCATCGAGAGAAATTCCTATATCAGCCAAAACGAATGTCTTATCAAATGTTTCTCGCAAATTATTCACCTTTGAATCGCTGTGCATTCTCTCTGAGTAACCTCAAGTGGATCCGACACACTCGAGAAATATTGTTCATGAGCTACGTAACGCTAAATATCAGCTTTTTGGAAGTCCCTCCCCTCGAAACGCTGTTGTGACGTGGGTCCTCATCCTTTAACGCGTCAAAAAATAGCGTCACGCTCTTTGACCTTCCCCGCCTCTTCCTTTAGGCGAGGCGTGAACGATCGATCAATGATATTTCCCCATCTGGAGCCATGGCAAAGAATCGATATTAAGGTGCTCGTTGCGAATTCCCTCTTCATCGATCCTTTGTCATAGGTTTAAATGGCAGATCAATCGATGCATCGCAAAATACGCCACGCTCTTATTGTCTTCACAGCGTAGTGTATTTATTACGGACTCTTACAATTATCCTGTTAAGCACATTGTAAAGTAATGTCCAAAACGCACTCAAAAACGCACAAACCGCGTTGTCCGTGACACGCATTTTGGCGTGACGAATCCCTCTGGATCAAAATCAAATTTTATTGGAATCGATACATGGTATTTTTTTTATTTTCGGAGAATTTTTTTGACGAATCTATGTGAAGTATCCGAAAATTTCAAAGGAAATCATGCATGCATTTTCTCGAAAGAAATAAGTTGTCAGTGGAAATGTTGCAGCGTCTGAATGTTCATACAGCGTTTTTACTGAGGACGGCAGTGGCGCATGGCGCGACGGAAAAATAAACACTTGTGTTCTGGCGCTGAGCGGAGATGTGAATTGATTTCTCAGTTGTTATACGAAGTTAAAAATATTACAGATGAGTTACCTGAGAAAAAATTGTCACCTTAAAATCTATGTGCCGCTGAAAGAAACCAAAATATTGAGCTTTGATACATACATGAGGTCCTGATTCTAATTAGGAGCGACTCGTAGATATGTACACACTGTTACTATCCCATGTATTCAAACAATAGCACCGATATCGAGCGATCAAACGATGATTTGGATAATGCTGATGTTTCTTGATTTAACAAACTGATGATAAGAATCACTGGCAGACTAAAGTCCTCCGGTTTCGAACGCGAATTCTTGTCACGCAGCACGCCGCTCGAACGAACAGATTAGTTAAACATCTACACTCTTGGACAAAGGAATACTGGTTTACTTGAAAGATTAATAGAACAGTAATGATGTTTTCGGATGTGTTTCGTTTAATGATTAAAGAATTAGTAACATAATACCTTGACTCACCCACCGGGATGGTGATATCAGTTTCTGTTGACATCAACTCAACAGCACTGAGACTGAGAGTTAAGTTCTACTGCCTTCAGAGAGCGCCACTGACGATTCCGAATGAGCGGTGAATTTGAAATAGCACAGCACTTGAGATAATTAATTTTTATTACTTTTAATTCGTCAACCGACTCGATACGACCGACTCGCGACGCCATTAGCATTTCAACTGAGACTGAAAAAGTAACGGACTTTTTTAAACGCACGTGATTCGTCACTGCACCTGCCTAAACAGTTTGTGACGGTATATGGCCAGCAGTTTGGATTATAGCCGAACTAGTTCAGCTACTACCTAGAAGTGGTTTAGATACAACATAAACTTTTAGGTTTGTGATGAATCTAAAATGAGGTTTAGATAGTATATAAACTTGGTTATGCTAGGAGCTCAAAGATTTTGTTTACTACTTCAAACAGTTTGCCTATTAGCCTAATCGCCGCTGAACTGACCAGTTCGGCTAAAATCTGACCCTTTTTTTTTTCAGTGCAGAGAACCTGAGGTTGAGTTAAAAGCGTGGCCAATGAGCCAAGGAACTGGTCCCCCCCCCCCCCTGTGGCCCCCCTGTCACCCCCCTCCCCGGATCGACGGGAATCGATCGATTACCTCTGTAAATCAATACCGGGCTGCGATTGGTCGATCGATCCCGGCCCAACCGGTCGGCGAGGTTTCCACGACCGCTCCGACTAGATAAAATCAGTGTACGCGAGACTGAGCCTAGTTGTCGGCTCGCTCGATTAATTCGAAATATTACGATGCTTTTCTTCACGGGAGGTTTCGATCGCACGGGCCCGACCGATTTCATGCGGATCGTTGACAAGTATAAAGGGGAAAACGGTGAACGCGAACGACACTTTTCTTTCATATTCGTCACCGGCCGCGCATTGTCATCGCCCGCTGCGGTACATTTGGACCGTGCACGCTTTTAAATGCTGAAAAAGGTCAATGTGCACTTAAAAAACTTTAATGACGATCGAACGTAATTTTCTCCGCCGAGCGATGTGTGCGTGATTTAGATCAAATTACGAACAAAGTTCTCTGAAAAATTGTCAGAGAAATATTTATATTGTACGTGGTGTTCAAATTTTTCCGAACACTCGTGATGTATACTATGACACTGTGGTATCTAGCACTTTAACACTAATCGCATTCACCAAAAGTTTGGTAAATGCTACCAGATGTTTAAGTATCCTCACCCTTAAGTATATCACTGTGCCAAAAATCAAGTACGCTGATAAATACATTTGTGTCCCTGTGTTACTTTTAATTAATATAGGAAGTGAAACACAAACCAACACAAATTTTGTGTTGATGTTGTGTTGATTTTGGTACAGTTTGCGGTGAATTCAACGTAGAAAACAATGGAGGGACTAAGGAAATGCATTCCTCCTAATACGACGTTGGTACACATTTTTTTTATTAGATTTCTTCTAATCTTAACTAGGTGACATTTTCTTTTGAAATTGTCGACCGAAGGCTAGGGTTATTCCATGTTTTACTTCCCGTATTAACTAAACTTTTGTGTCGAAACTCTTTACACATGATAGAATTTCCCATACTTTTAGTGAAGTTTACCGTACTTTTTTCAGTTCAACTTAATATTTCAGTACCACTTAATAATATGAACATTATAGTTACTTTTTTCGTCTAAGGATACGCAGGTGATCTATTTTTGATTAACTTTCGTAGATTCGCCAACGTCGTTCCCGAGCGGACGGGGTTAGGGGTCAATATTGTGACGGATTCTGAACCTTTCTTTTCTGCTCCCCCTTGCTCAGATTTGAGTGACCGTACGGGCCACCTCGAGGTGTATTGGTCACGCGATTCTTAAGCATGAAGGTGAAATTTGCCTCTGTAATTATTACCCTTGTCCCTCCTGCGACTATCGCGAGGGATGAATGACGGATAACGGAGGCGAAGTCTGACATTCGTTCGATATTCTTAACGTTATGGAAGTCCCCGATCAACCACCACTCACAATCAGTCGCAGAACGGAAATGAGTAGCCGAGCAAATGCTTATTTTATGTGACCATCCACACAGGAAATACTGAAAAAAAAATTTCTTGAGATATTATTTTGGCTCAAGGCGTCGTTTTTTGTCGAAAAATTTGGTTTTTTCGTGCGGATTTAGCTGAATGTCAAGTTTTTTGAGTTAAAGAAACGTTGTTTTGTGATCGTCAATTTTAAGTTTAAAGAACGATTGCAAAACAACATTTCTTTAACTCAAAAATACTGACTTTATATTAAAGTCGCACAGATTTAACTGAAGAAAACCAAATTTTGTCGACAAGAGACTACGCTATAAGTCGATTCCACCTGCCGCCAAGAGGCCAGTGGAGGGTGGCTTGTCTCTGGCTGTGGCTTCGGTGTTGTTCGATTTTCTAACCGTTCTTTGTCATAGACCATTCGTAGAACACGAAGCATCATTGAATAGAGATGACTTTCAGCTTTGAAGTGACCAGGGTAATTTCTGGGGCCAGTTTTTTCGGTAAGGTCGAGAAAAATGATCCGCGGCGGTCATCGTCGTGAGTCCGCAAAACCACAGCTCGAGAAAACAATTGCGAAATTGAAGATAATCTGCCGGATTTGGATTCGCCTCTTCGATTCGAGGATTTTAAACCGTGATGATCGAAAATCCTAATCGGTCGGCGACGATGAGTCGTCCGAAATAATGGACATTGCAAGATAACATATTTTCATAGTTGCCATACCTGCCGTAAAACGCTCGCTTTGCTCTCAGCTTCAGAAAAAACGCTCTCCGAAAGTACGGGCCTCTCCGGAATCAGCGGACTGATTATTGAAATTGATAGACAAAGCTGTAGACATGAAAGACAGAAGTAGACAATATGGCGATCCTATTGGTGGAAGCGAGTGGCTGCAATAGACTAACCAGCGGTAACCGACAAGAGACCCTAATGATGAGTCCATAATTTTCCCATCCACACCGAGAAAAAAGATTGGTAGAATTTACCATTCCTTCACGCTGTATTTTACACAGCGTGGATTCAAAGTCGATTCTGCCAGAGGAATGGTTACCTGTAGCCAGTATATAGTAACGTGTACCTTTCTTCTGACAGAATTGACTCTGAATTGACGCTGTGTAAAATACAGCGTGACGGAATGGTAAATTCTACCAATCTTTTTCTCGTTAGTTACGAGAACCACTCGTTTCAGCGTTTAGGACCGCTCCATACTCCCTATGTCTTCTTTCTCCATAGTTTTGTCGATCATTTTCAATAATCAGCAAACAGCACTGGGGGAAAAAACACATTGGATCTAGAGTCTAGACTCTTAAAAACATCGACAAGGAAAAATACTCTTGATTCAATCGGATTTTTGATTGAATCAAGAACCAAGCCTCTTAATTTGAGCGGATTTCCTTTGATTTAAGCTTAAATCTGATTGAATCAAGAGTATTTTTTCTCGTCAATGTTTTCAAGAGTCTGGACTTTAGATTCAATGTGTTTTTTTTCCAGTAAGGTGATCTTTCCCGCGCGCGGGCATATAGACATTCTGACCCGACCTTACATGACAATGACCTTATGACCTCATGACCGCCATGATCCAACGCGAAAATCTGCTGTAAGAATCGCAGATTTCCAGAATTTTTCGAATTCGCGTGCTACGAAATCGGGCGTCCACGGACGGTTTTATTCGGACGATATCCGGCAGCGGCGACCTGAGCGCGGCCATAATTGCGCCTGCGCGAGCAAATGGCGCGGCAGCGGTCAAGGCCACGAAGAGGAGCCTCCCAGGCCCAGGGACGAGCGTGTACCGATGATCGGTGATCGCCGCCGAAAGCGATCGCGATTTTTCGAGACGATTCGACAATGTTGCCGTCCTTACTCCTCCTCGCGGTTTTTTCGGATCCGCACCGAGGTCATTAACGCCTCGATAATTCACTTTCGGCGACAGATGTCGTGAATTAAAAAAATGGGAAAATAGTCACCCGCGGGGGAAGCCGGGGGGGGGGGGGGGCAGATAAGACGCGGACTGTTTCGGGTGAATGATCGTCGGCTATTGTTCGGTTTCGACGGTAGTCGCTGGTTTTTTCGCCGGCTTAAGACCTTGGTCCGGTGAACTTGCAGTATTGGATTCCCCGCCGCACAATGGAAAGAGCTTTTCGGAGGGATCACTGGAAAAAAAAAAAAAACACATTTGATCTACAGTCCAGACTCTTAAAAACATCGGCAAGAAAAATACTCTTGATTCCATCAGATTTTTGCATGAATCAAAACGAAAACCGCTTAAATTAAGAGGCTTGGTTCTTGATTGAAGCTAGATTCTGATTGAATCAAGAGTATTTTTTCTTGTCGATGTTTGTAAGAGTCTGGACTCTAGATCTAATGTGTTTTTTTTTCCAGTGTATTTGACATAAACTGTGAATTTTGATGTTTGTAGCATCACATTAGACAGGGGCGATTCTTGTAGGAAATTGCACGAAAAATCAATGAACATGACCCAATTTAACCTAGAAAACTGCTGCATAATGTAACAACGGTTATATAAGCCTTTAAAGTCCCCATTCAATGTCCGATCTTTTTTATTGACCAGCTCCACTGTGCGCTGTTGCAGTTCCCATCTTCCGAAAGGCTGGGACCGTCCTTGGGATCGCGCAAAAACTGGAAGGTGACCAGTAGAATTTTCGAGGCCGGGAGCTGGGTTTCCTCGTCCAGCAACCTGGAATACCTACTGAGAATCATCAGGGATTTTTTTTTCATATCGGGGAATCAGGAAAAACGTATGATCGTGGGCTTTTTTGTAGGTACATCGAGATTTGACTTTCGACGGATAGGGAATTTCGTGGTAAATCGGGGAAAAATTTCAGTGAAAAAGATTTTTGACGCTGGTCCTTCTCAATTCAGGCATGACTGTTTTTAGCTGTTTTTCACCACAGACATTTTCATTTTTTGCAGGAGTGGATCTGGGTACTTCAAAGTTATTGAAGTGAGTGTCCTCTTTAGTATACACTCTCGAGCAAATCACTGATCAAGAAAGCCAGTCGATTTTTTCTCATCTCGCGGAGTAGTGACCTGGTGTTACGTTTACCTTGCCCGATGTGTTTACACTTTGACTGTGCTTCCGTAATACCGTTTGTTTACCGATCTTCATGCTCTATGTCAATCAATAATCTTCGAATCGATCGGAAGATTTTTGACAAACTTTCAAAACACGTCACACTTACGAAAGCTAAAAATACGCGAGCAAACGCAGAGAGAGTGGATTTTCTATCGCTGAATATTGGAAGCTGTCTTTAATTTTTTTCCATTCCGTTCTTCTTATCGCGATTGGTGTCAATTTTTGAAAATTGGCGACACTGTGTTTCCTCCATTTGAATGTATGTAAAACAATCGATTTCATGAGAGACAGGCTGCTTTGCTTAGAATCGATATTTATCATGGGTTTAAATGGAGGAAAAGTGTTGCGAACTGTAAGAATCGCCACTGACCGCAATCCAGATTTGTTGCGAGGAAATGACGTTGATTTTGATGAGGTTCTGCACTCTCCTGAGTTTTTGCCGATGTTGAGTTGCAATTGATTTTCACCATTACTAATGGATTTATTTTGGACTGAAGTGTCAAAAAGTCGTCGACAGGTGGCTCTGTTTCCACACTGTGCGAAAATGTCAACCTCATCATGTAAATATCTGTAAATAACAGCCCCCCTCAACTTTTTTTTTTCATTTGCCTACTTGTCTATCATTCAATCACGGTGAAATGTTTGATGAATTTTTCCATAAAATTCATCTCCTATATTATTTTTTGTGCCGGAAAAAACCCATCCAATCGGAACAAGATGGCTAGGAGGCGCAAAAAAGCGCAACGCCGCGGTTGGGTTCAAAACTCTCTCCAAATATCGAGAGGAAAAAAGCCAATGGCGAAGCTTTACAAAAAACGGAGTGGAAAGATCGGGGAAAAAAGAAAAAAATCAAACAATGTCGCACGAACATATCAAGGAGTCGTGTATGAAAGAGGGATTCGGGATTTTTCAATTATTATTTTTTTCATTTTTTGCTCGTGCCCCCCCTTCCCCCGTTCAATTTTAGTTTTGGAAAAGTTTACTACTACCGAAAAAAATTAACTCTAAGAATCGAAACCATTATCTAGGAATTTTCCTCGAATTTTGCGCGTGTTTCTCTCCTCTCATCTTTCAACCGATTCATCACGATCGTCTTGTCAAATTGCTAACAGCACATTCGGTATTACGCACAGTAGATAATTGATTTTTGGGTGGAAGTCATCCATCACTCCAGGCTCGTGTTTTTCGAATAATTTCTCCTGATTAGTCTCAGAAAACGAGTCGTGGAAAACAAAATGGGAGATGGATTGCGATTCGGCAATTGACGGACTCAAGCAGATAATATAATTCATAAAATGGTCAACGTCACAAGTGCATACGTAGACGATCGGGACCCCGGAATCCAAAACAAGACTAATAAAACACAAACCTGAGCAACAAAAAAAGCAGGCGGTAGCCCTAATTTAGCGGCGGCAATTTGCAGAATTATCGCGCGACCGTTCAGCAATCACAAGCGATAATTTCGCTTGCCCGGAGAGGTCATTTTCCCCGGGTTTTCGCGCACATTCGTGGGTTTCGGCCAGTCTCGAGGCGTAACAATCGATCATCGATTTTCCCCCATTTGAAGCAGTGGTAAAGAATCGATTATTAAGATATACCCTGTCTATCGATCCTTTTCCACAGGTTTACATGGCGGATGGATCGATGTATCGCAAAGCACGCCAGGCCACTGGTTTCGGCGTGACGTGGCTCCGAACGCTGTGTTTTTTGCACATAATTCAGAGCCCGCTCATGAGGTCCGGGCCGTTTCGCCATTCGGCACCGCGGATTAATTTAGCACACTCGTCTCTTCCGCTTTCTTTCTTAATTTCTCCTTCGCATTTATAACCTCAAAGGGCAGTCAGGGGGGCGGGGGCCGGATAATGCGCGTGCGGGTGTGGACGGGCACAATATTAGCCAGACGTCATTTATTTATAAGTTAATTTTTGAAATGAACGCTGCCGCCACCGCCGCCTCGCAAAGTGACATCGTTGTCGGGTTTTCACCCGAAACCTCGCCCCTCGAGAATATTTCAATTATGTTTAATTATGTTTCTCTTGTAAAATACAATAGAAATGAAACAAAAAATCAATATGAGTAATGAGAAAGAATCAGAGAATGTCTTCTAAACAATGAGAGAACCAGCGCCATTCTCATCTCAGAATTTGTGTAGTCGCGCCAGAAGCCACTTACGCTCATGATTAGTCTACATTTTGCGTTAAGGGACCAACAGTGCTCCCATTCCCCAGAACTGTTAAAAATTCCGGAACTTTTCAGTTTTTCCTGAGTTTCTTTCCGGAACTTTTGAAATTCCCGAAAATGTTCCGGATCTTTTGCATGTTTTGGAACTTTCTCGGAACTTTGGACGGTCATAAAATAGGAAAAATCCGCGGAAAAAAGTTCCGAATCCCGGAACTTTTGACGGTCATGGAATAGGAGCACTGAGAACCAGGATTTCGAGCCCATCTTTAAAAGCACCTACCTGCATGGAAAAACTAATGGCACTTATGCTGTTTTGAACAGGCAGACAACGGACCAGAACTATTAGAGCAGTAGAGGAAAGCAAGTCACTTCACATATAACGGAGGAAAATGAGTTCGAAGTTTCAGTTCTCCGTAAGACAAAATATAAAAATCTAATTTCAAGCCAAATTTTGGCACGCTACTTGTTTTTTGCAAACATACAATTTTCACCACGAGAAAACACTCATCCAAAAACAAGCCCATAACCATCCTCATCACAATGTTTTTTGAAAATTTCCTATGGACCCCTTCCGCTGAGCCCTATCCATACGTCGTTTCTAACATAACGCGACAAAGTTCATTCAAATTCGCACAAAGCGCGGGCGGCGAAAATGGCGATTTGGCAACGAGAACGATCCTGGCGACGATGAAGATCCCGAGACAAATCATTGCGATATACATCTTTGAGGACCCCCCCCCCCCCTTGCCCCCGCGGCATTCCGGCGGAAAGAATGAAATTATACATTTTTGAGACGCTATCCCTCTTTTTTTCACGATAGACAAAGTAGTCGGAGGATGAAAATAAAACGGCGGAGGAGGGGCGCCTCGCGCCCCCCCCCCCCCGTCCCCCCTATCGATGCAGGAGAAATTGAGTAACAGGTGCAAGAGTAGTAGATCAGGGCCCGACTGCGTTGTGTCGTCTTCGTTTTGGACGTATTTATTGCTGAAAGGACCTATGTTCCACGCAAACCCTATGTACATAGTTCCTTTTAGCATAAATACGTCCTTTTGTGCGAGGGTGTGAGTGAGACAGACGCGGAATTCGAGTCCGTGTGAAGACGTTTGTCTTTTGGGCGCGGGTGCGGCTCCACGTCGGATCATAACGTCTTTTACAGTGCCTTGCTAAGGAACAACGCCGTACAAAGCTTCAGTTGTTGCCAAATTTTTTTGGCAATTCTTAAGAGTTCTTTCCCAGTTTTTATTTTTTGAGAATTTCGTTCGTAATTGGATCTAAAGTATCGGAAAATTTCGGGGGAAAATATTCCAAATTTTCCCGAAAAATAAGTATTTTATGGGGGTAGAATCGCCAACATCCAAATGTTTACTGCACGCCTTCTCACTTTTATACTGCCTTGGTTTAAGGAGCAACGCCCTGCATGATCCATCGGACAGATTTTTTTCGCAAGAAAATGAATTCTGCATGGAGAACTTGTTTACTTTTCCCCTTGAATTTTGCACTTCAATCCAGCCTTATAGTTTCTAGCAAAATTCTCAAAAATAAATATTTCACGAAGTGAAATTTGGCAACATCAGAGAATTCATGCGGCGTTCTTCCTAAGTACGGCAGTATAATATGAGGCGTTCTTATTTGCTCGCAGTTATTTATCGATGCTGCAGAATCGTTTTTTCCCAGTTTCGGAAGCTCCACGTCGTATCGAGGGTGGAAACTCAAAACACACTAAACGCCATCAGTTGTTGACAAGATCGTGCATGGCCGTATAGCGTAGGCCATGGGCGGGTCTCAGATTTTGCCCGCAAAGTGTAGGGTATGCAACCCGGCCCACCGCGGAGTTCGAATAGTTGCATGTTAGGTTTGAACCCAACTAAGTCTATTCTTCCATTGTTCTTAGCGTTGTTTTGAGTTGAAAGAGCGGTCGGCCGGTCGGTTCTCTTTGATATCAAAGAAAAGGCTCATGTTTTATCAAAATACTAACTATAAACATTCCTCGCTCATACACCTGAACTGCAAACTGAGGGAAGAGCGCGCAACACGAATATAATGCAAACTTGCAATTCGAATGTCTAATTTAAATGATATCTCCGAATTAGATGGTATATTAAAATAATGCACTACGGTACTTTATATACGTTCCGTAATATAAATGAAACCCATTTTATGGGAAGGAAGAGGATTTTAAATATAGAGGCAGAAGAGGAAAACGGTAAAATTAAAAAATCTAACGATGCTTATTCCAATTCATAATTACGGAGAATCAAATGCAGTGAATCTCGCCTTGGAAAATTTTGTTTATAGTTCACGCTGTGTACATACTATGGTGCACTGTTTTTCCGATTTTAAGTGGTATATTTATAATTTTATCCGCGTCAAATGAGGTGTCTTAAGACAGCGCAACAGAGATTTGGCATGTGACTAAGAAACAGTCAAGAGTTCAGTTGGGATAGTTTCCGATCCTTCATTGTATGCCCATGCACAGGGACAGAGAGTACGTAGTTCAGGGTTTCTCCGCGAGAACGCGGCAGCGGTCGGATTCTAAGCTCTAGCATGGGAAAGCATAGGGGCGCTCTCTGTGTTGATTTTTTGGAACTTCTTCGGAGTTTCTCGTCCCCGTGAGGTCGCTCACTTTCCGTTTTGCCATATCGCTCTTGAGATTCATTCTGATGCTCCAAGTCAGTCAAACTTTCGGCGTTTGATTCCTTTGTACTTGCCATCTTTGACGTGATGCATTATCCAGGCGTAGATCTTAACACAATCGTGAAGAGAGGAACCTAATCAATAGGTCTTATGCACATTACATGCGCGTCTTTTCGTTTCATTCCTTCTCATAAAATTTATTTGTAAGTATTTTATCTTGGCACAAATAAGTCAAAATATCCTCATATTGCGAGTAACGTACTTTGGTCCAACGGCGATTTTTGCGAAATTTTTAATAGCACGTATAAATTGATGTTTTTTAGACGATTGCCTCATAAGAATTGTGATCAAATTTTTACGATAAATTCAAAAAGTAAAAAAAAAAAAAAAAAAAAAAAAAAAAAAAAAGACAGTGCAGTACTTAGTGGCCGAAAATCACAGGGATTCCAACTTAGTAGGAAAAACTATGAAATATACCAGGAATTGAGGGGAAACTTTGGAAAATACTGGAACCGCTGGCTATTAATATAGTTGTGATGGTTGAAAATTATAATTTTGGTTGTCTAAATTATTTCATTCCTGAATTTTGGATTTCTCCTTGACGCACTGGAAAAAAAACACTTTGGATCTAGAGTCCAGACTCTTAAAAACATCGACAAGAAAAAGTACTCTTGATTCGATCAGAATCTAGCTTAAATCAAGAACCAAGCCTCTTAATTTAAGCAGATTTCGGTTTGATTCAAGCAAAAATCCGATTGAATCAAGAGTATTTTTTCTTGTCAATTTTTCAAGAGTCTGAACTCTAGATCCAAAGTGTTTTTTTTTCCAGTGCGTCAAGGAGAAATCCAAAATTCAGGAATGAAATAATTTAGACAACCAAAATTATAATTTTCAACCATCACAACTATATTAATAGCCAGCGGTTCCAGTATTTTCCAAAGTTTCCCCTCAATTCCCGGTATATTTCATAGTTTTTCCTACTAAGTTGGAATCCCTGTGATTTTCGGCCACTAAGTACTGCACTGTCTTTTTTTTCTTGTCAATTTTTCAAGAGTCTGAACTCTAGATTCAATGTGTTTTTTTTTTCCAGTGCGCGAAAAAGACGACAGAGCTTTCGGGAATTTGGAAATACTATAAATTCTGCAGCAGTGTTGCCAACTTTGAAAAATCACCGATTTCCAATTTCTCTATTTTCTCACGTCATATGCCCTGCATGGGCTCTTTTCTGCAACAGTTCGACAACAAGGAGGTTTCAGAAGTCGGAAGGCGGACGGGGAGGGGAAGCTTTCAGAAGTCGTGGATTTATGGATTCAGCGGGTCATTAAGGTGGACCGGCGTTTTCTTTCAGTGCTCTCCGACTTTATTATTATTTTAACTTTGTTGGCGGTGGGCAAAGGGGTGAAGCTTTGGCTCACTCGAAATATCAAATGAGGCTTGATGACACACGACCGCGGCACCGGGGGAGGGAGGGGGAGGGCTCGACGGTGACAGTGCACCGACGCGATGCAGCCGCGCACTCGAAGGCTAAAAGCGCGTATCCCTCATAGCGTTCCGCGGGAGTTACGCGGTTCTTCGCCGGAGACCTCCTGCAATCCAGTGGCGAGGCGAAATAATCGACTATCGATATTTGCTCATTTGTAGCTGTGGTAAAGAATCGATTATTGCGGTGTGCGTTGCGAATGCCCTGATAATCGATCCTTTTCCATAGGTTTGAATGGGAGATCATTCGATATATCGCAAAGCACGCCCCACGCCATTGGTGCAATCCGTCATCTCGCGGATCCGGGACAGCCTGGCAACGTTGGACCCGATGGTGCATAAATCTTTCGCCTCGGTCTGCGCCCGCAGTGACGAAATCCGGATGATGAACGTCGAGGAAAATTATTATTTCATCGAAAATCGTGAAACATGCACATCTGATTCTCTGATTGATTCTTCTCGGGATTAGAGCCAACTGATATTTTCGAGTCACCCCTTTTTTCTTTCCGTTTTTGTGCGGGCCCGGAAAATTTTCCAAGGATTGAATGAAAAAAGTTCGAGACAATTTGCAATTAAATCTTATGCATGGGACTTGAAACTTTTAGCGTGAAACATCGGGCCATTTCAGAAGCCTGACGATAGAATTTCCCGATTTTCCTTCGAAAAAATCAAATCTACAAGAAACCTTACAGCGTCACAGACGGAGATACGCGTTTTATGATATTCACCAGCTGTTCATTTTTTTCAGTCGCGCGGGGTGAATTCGTGCGAACTATTATCGATAATAATCGACTCGATCAATAATTATTGTGACTAGAAATCGATTCTTTACTATAGCTTCAAATGGAGAAGTATCAAAAATCGATCATTTACGTCCCACCACCGAACGAGCTTGACCGCTCGGCGAAAGTATATCTTGCACAAATCTACGAATTTCGGAAGATCAATAAATCAACAATAAATTCCCGAACGATCTATCATCTACAGTGGTGTGAGATAAAAGCCCTCTCGTAACTCGTCGAAACATAAAGAAAAAACAGAAGAACCGTCTGGACTAAAGATCGAATCAATAGAAAGACGTCAAGAAACATCGAAAACACAAAAAAGTGTAAAAATAACAACAAGAAAAAACACGAAATCATTTACAGCAATTATTTGTAATACTAGAGAGATGCCAACGGCATATGATCTACTCTACGACTTTGCAAATAGAAAAAAGGCAGGAATAGAAATCTTTACAGAGCCAAACATAAAAAGATCAACCAACGATGGGCATTTTCTAAGCAAGAATAACCGAACAGCAATAAAAACAAATAGAAATCTAAAAGGTCAGACAGTGCAATGGGAATCCCACGATAATTTTGTCAGTTTTGTATGGAGAGAGATTACAATAATAGGATGCTACTTTTCCCCAAACGATTCCAGCGAAACCCTAATAAATGAATTGGAAAACCTAAGCGAAAAAGTACAACAGACTACAGGAGAGATAATAATCACTGGAGATTTTAACTGTCGATCCCCGCTATGGGGAGACAAATGTTTAAACACTCGAGGTCGAATTTTAGAAGACTGGATTCTCTCAATGGACCTAGTAGCCTGTAATCAATCCACCACTTATACTCCCACTTTTATCAGTAGTCAAGGAGACTCAGTTCCGGACATTATTCTATGCACACCAAGAACCCTATCAAAAATCAGAATGGAGATTTCACAAGAAGCAAACCCGAGCGATCATCAATGTATACTTCTCGAATACAACTCCGACAAAAATGAAGAAGAAGTCGAATTGAGGAAAGGAGGTTGGATACTAGACCCCAAAAAATACCCAGAATACTCTAAAATCACCCAAGAACTAACTAAACAACAACTACAAATTTCAGAATTATCACCTGCTATCTGCGAAAAAATAATCATCTCGGCAGCAGATAATGTCTTTACAAGAAGAGACACAATCAAAAAAGACAAGAATCCATACTGGTGGAATTCAGAAATAGGAAGAGCAAAACGGAAATGTAATAAAAGTAATAGAAAATTAATGAACCTCAGAATAAAGAAAAAAGATACAACAGAAGAACTTAAAAACTTACAAGAACTCAAAAAAGACCTAAAGAATAAAATTATGATCTCTAAGCATAATTCATGGAACGAGATAATCAAAGATCTAGACAGAGATATATGGGGCAAGGGTTATAAAATCTTTAGAAATAAACTTAAACGCCCTACAGGTCATGATACAAACTCACTCACGAAAGAGGAATTACTAGAAGCCATAGACAGATTATTTCCTGACTACGGCTACATAAAATGGAAGAAAAAATCAATCTCACCAGAAGAAATCCCATTAATAACAAACGAAGAACTCCAATATGCAATCAAAAAACAAAAGAATCACAAGGCAGCAGGTCCTGATGATATCATACCGATTTTGAGCAAAATTTTCATTAACTCGAACTTTGCAGCATTCAGAAACATGCTAAATGCAATGATGCTTCAAAACATCTTCCCAAGAGAATGGAAAACTGCTCGTCTTGCACTAATCCCGAAACCCAACAAGAACAAAACAACTCAGAAGAATTATCGTCCGATTTGCATGATCAACTCTTTATCTAAGATTTTTGAACACATTCTAAATCAAAGACTAATTAAAGCATTCACCCCAACAAGAACCCAATTTGGATTCCGCAAAGGACGAAATACAACAGATGCAATGCAAAACATAAAAGACATCTACGAACATCATATAAATAATAGTGCAACTCAAAAACGACTACTTTTACTATTAAATATAGATATAAAGAATGCATTCAACTCTGTAAACTGGGAAGATGTAATTGTAACAATGATAAAAAGACAGATACCACCATATCTAATAGAAATGTTTAAATCATACTTTACAAATAGATACTTGGTTTTTTCAGACTTTAAAGTTAAAATTAACTCAGGAGCAGCCCAAGGAGGTTGCTTATCTCCTACCATCTGGATCATAATATTTGATGAAATTCTAAATCTCCACACAACACCAGAAGCAGTTAAACAAGCATATGCCGATGACACCCTTCTTCTTATTACAGGCACAGATATATCAGAAATACAAAGATCAACAAAAACCATCACTCAAACAATAAAAACAGCACTGAAAAAGAAGAAGCTACTTACAGAAGATAGTAAAACAGAGGCGCTCTTATTACATGGTCCCAAAAAAGCGAAAGACGTAGAAATATCAGTTGGCGAATCAATCATAAATGCTGGGTCATCTCTGATCTCCCTGGGATTCACTTTAACAGGAAAGCTCAGGATGACACAACATATAAAAGATGTCTGTTCAAAAGCAAAGAAAATCACCTCACACTATAGACCACTGCTTCCCAATCTTAATGGTCCAGCCTTCATCCAAAAGAGAATAATGATCCACGCTATGCTTTCCGTCATTTTTTACGGTGTAGCATTTTGGGGTCCCGCTTGTAAATCAAAAGGAAACATAAATGAAATAAGAAAAACCATCAGACCCATGAAACTAGCACTATGTTCATCCTATAGAACAGTATCAGATGCATGCCTAGATATAATATCAGGTATACCATCCACCAAAATTCTAATTAAAGAGAAAATTGAAAAATACAACAGAAAAGACCCTTACGAAATTGAACAAGATAAAAAAATCAGATGGCAAATTGAATGGGAAGAAACAAAAGGGAACTTATGGATTAAAAAACTGATTCCTCAAATTCATATATGGCTAAACAGGAAACACGGAAATACAAATTATTATTTAACCCAATTCCTTACAAATCATGGAGCATATGCGCAATACTTATTCAGATTTAAGAAGAGAAGTGACCCTTTTTGCCCCATGTGTAAAAACCTAACAATAGATGATGCAGAACATACCTTTTTTCACTGTGAATCCTTCAAGTTACTCAGAAACTCTCTCCAAAGTAAACTAAATGTCTCAATAACTCCAGAAAATATCATCGAACAAATGATCAACACAAAGAAAAACTGGTATCTCATCCAATACTACATCACAGAAGTCCTCAAACAAAAGCAAAAAGTCCTGAACGAAGACGGAAACGAGAAGTCACCTGAAATGCCAACCTACCAACACTCCTCCCTCGATGACATGTCAGCCGACAATTCCGAGGATAACGCAGACACTTAATCATTCAGAAGACCGAGGATCTTCAAGTTATATTCTAACCACTTATTAGCTTATCTTTCGGGAATAAAAAAGGGGGAACCACCAATTTGTAAATATAGGAACTTCTTATTCTAATCTAACATGTAAACATAGGCCTTCGGCCATAGTTCTGTTAAACTATGGTTCCAACTTGTAACCAAAATAATAAATCAAAGTTATCTTTAAAAAAAAAAAAAAAAAAACTCGTCGAAACGCCTTTGCGAACTCACCTAAATGGGTCTGCAAACATCTCGCACATATTACATGTAGCGATGGCTGAAACTAAAGACGGACCTTATCGAAAAATCTCATGACCAACTCGGGCGCTATTAAATCAGCAGGAAACGACGAGTTCGTCACACGTAGCGTAGGATCGAAAGGGAGGGTTTGTATCGGAACGGGGGATGGGGGGGGGGGGGGGGTCGGGAATAATGAGGAAAAGTCAAGCGCGACGGTTTCGGCCCCCGGGTCCCAGTTGGAATTGCGGATCAGCGATAATTCCGTGCAGAGAAGGCGCAAAGACGCGACGGACGAAGCGGGTTGGACGATCGCGGGATTCGCGGGTGGGTGGCGGAGGAGGCTATCCAGGCAAAGGGGAGGGGGGGGGCAAGGGACCCGAGGACCCACTTCGATAGATTCAAACGCATGGTTCTGATACGATGTTGCCAAGGGAATTTCGAATCCCTCGAGCCTGGCGCTTTCAATGAATCGGAAAATTCCGTCTTGCAGCTGAACGCTTCACTGGAAAAAAGTCGCTTGGATCTAGTAGAGTCCCTTTATACTGAGAGTCAAGACAATTTGAATCCATCTCTGATCGGTTCCCGTATTTTAGGCCTCCACAGTGTCACAAACGGGAATAAAGATTACATTTTCACCAATTGCAAAGATTATAATCTGGAATGGACCAGGGAATTACGGGTTCGGCAAGGAACAAACGGAATGAGAGGAGGAACGGAGAAAGGCATTTGAGAATGGGCCGATCAAAGATTACGAAAAACGTTCAATTTCTGTAATCTTTATTCCCGTTTGTGACATCCATGAGCCGAATTGTCTTGACTCTCAGTATAAAGGGACTCTACCCGAGCCTGGCGCTTTCAATGAATCGGAAAATTCCGTCTTGTAGCTGAACGCTTCACGGGAAAAAAGTCGCTTGGATCTAGGGTCCAGACTTATTATTGTAACGGAAGTTCGAATAATCGCGCCAAACAGTGCAGCCGGCGTTAAACGTACATCAGCGCCTGCAAGACTGAAGGAATACCTCACGCATTGCGCCAAACAGTGCGGTCGGCGCACAGCCCGTATCAGCGCCTACAAGACTGCATGAATACTTCTCGCATTGCGCCAAATGCAGTGCAGTCGGTTGGTTGGCCTGAAATACATTTTTTAGCGCGTACACTGGAAAAAAAAAACACATTGGACCTAGAGTCCAGACTCTTGAAAACATCGACAAGAAAAAATACTCTTGATTCCATCGGATTTTTGCTTGAATCATAAGGAACTCGGCTTAAATCAAGAGGCCTCGCCCTTCGATTCTGTGAAAAATTCGCTCCCAAATTCCAACTTGTAACTGCATCAGAAAATCAGTTCGAAGTTTCATCCCGCCGTGAGGATCCGTGCAATTTCGAAACTTCAAACACGTATCTCTCGAAATAGCAAAAGGTGCACTTATGCGCCTTGTCCTCCAAGCCCTTCTATCCAGTGGCGTAGAGTGGAGATACCATGGGGTCTCGACCCCCTTCCCACCCCTTAGCTTCGTTAATTGCACCTTTTTTTACTTTTGGAGGGCAGACATAAAATATTATCAGGGACGTACACAAAATAATGTAAAAGCCCCCCCCCCCCAAAAAGTATTCCTAGCTACGCCACTGCCTCTATCGTTGTATCGACATAGTTCCAATAATCGGGCCACAGGCCTCGCGATCCCTCGACAAGACGTCAATCCGACAACGCGGTGTTCGAATGCCTCGAAAATATATTCGGTGTGCGTCCGCCGTATATTTTGCATCTTGTTCTTATTAATCTCTCCTCGCTAGGATCCCGGCGACACCACGCCGAGGGGGGGGGGGGGTGTTGGGGGGTGGCTGGGGGGGGGGGGGGATAACGCGAAGGATGATAGCGGGATCGCCGCACTCCGACCCGGTGACGATGCACGATCCCATGTCATCTTTTTGCGGCCGATCTTCGAACAAAGACGATTCGCGATGGCTCGCCAATTTTTCTTCTTTTTGCTCGTCGTAGTCGCGGTGGTGCACCGCGCCACGAGCACGGACCCGACGCTTGATTTGTGTCCCGTTCGGTGACAGTGGAGGTCAGCAAATTTGTCCTATCGCCCCGATCTCACCGGCTGGTCCCGCCAGATTCGACGAATCCTCGTTCATCGCCATGTCGATTCTGTATCGATACTTTTGAAGGGAGTAATCGATACCCAAGGTCGTGTTCGTAGTTGACCCTGAAACGGCTCCTTTGCCTTAGGAGGGCCCCATTTGGTTACATTTTGACCAAGGGAATTTTAAAGATTCCCTCAAAATTACACAATAGGACTATGTTGGCCAACCTGAAGTAATATCACGGAAAAAACGATATAGTGCTGAGTACTAACTGTTTAGATCAAATGGAAACAGCTATATAATGGCAGTAGCGCTGAGCCCTGAAACTTTAGGGTCCAGCCCCACAGACTGTAGGTCTCAGCAGTACTGCCATATCAGCTGGCTCCATTTGATCTTAACAGTCTGTTTGTGCTCAGCATTATATCGTATTTTCCGTATATCCAGCTGCATAACTTTGGGAATGGATCCTTCTTATTGGTGAGCTAAATTTAAGGGATGAAAAAGAGACAAAAATGTGGACGAAATTTTCGATGAAACAGAGGTGCGAAAGTGTGACGTCCGTCTGACGTGCGCTGGACGGCACCGCGTTGCGTCCGTCCGCGCTGACCAATTATTAGCGAGCTGCAACCACGGCACCTCGTCACGGAACGCACAACACAGCACACTCAAAGATTTACGAGAACACACTGCTGTGGACATCGTTGCCAACGAACGCAAAAAGCGGCGCTGAACGTCGTGGAGATGGAAGGAGGGAACGTGACGCGAGAAATGACGTCAGTCTACAAAAGCTCAAGATAGAGTCATCAACGAAGAAAAACACCCTAAAATTTTTCTACTTTTAATTATAATTTTATACTATTTCCCATAGCAGAAGAAAAGTTGAAAAAAAAATACCGCAAAATCAATTCTGTAAGCACTCTCTGATGAAGGGATTAAATAAAACACTAACAAATTCTCCATTGGTGTCATACAAGGAATTTATTAGATGTTAATGTTCCAAATTTAAAGACTTTCGAATCATCGTGTTGTTCATGACTCTAGCTCTAGAACCCGAACATGTATGGCTGACTAAAAAGGCGGCCTAGATCTGTAAATTAGGCAACCGGCGTATGTGCTCGTAGATGTACTCGAACATTGCACGGCTCACAATGCCTATTAGCGCTAGGCGAAAGAGTTGTAATTAATTGAATAAAATTAATTTAATTAATGGCTCCCGAAGAGAGGGACGCTCTCTTCTGGAGCTCATTATCTCTTCATCTTCATTAGGTGGGTAATGGGTTTTAGGGAGGTCTTCGCACGGTCACAGGGAAGAGGCCAGTTCAGACGCACCAGCCGGGACGCGCCGAGACGCTCACATCGCCCAACAACGACGTATCTTTATACATTTTCATTGCAAAAACAACATTTGAACTTACAGTAACCGCCCAATTTCACCTTATGAAATACGAATTTTCTGGAATTTTGTGTTTTGTTTTAAGTTTTCAGAAAATTTGATTCAATATCATACTCTACTTGAACGTTTCAACGAAAAATCCGCTTAACACTTCAAATTTTATTCGGTGAAATTTAATAAATTTCGTCTCAGAATAAAATGTATGCATATATGTTTATTATTCTCTTCGTTTCTCATAACGACGCCTTGATACTACTATTCGTGGTCCATGGATGTGCGTGTTGCATGTCAAAAATTGAAGGCGTTTGTCATAACGGCACCGTGAAGTTCCGCCTGACGATTTTGATACTAGCTCTGTTTTTATATCCAATTGTCAATGGCTGATATTAAATATCGATGATGGAAGTCGCAGCACGCTTCTCTTGATTTGAGACGATGCGGGGTTTTTTTTATCGCATTTTATTTTTTCAGAGGGAAAGCGACGAGCATAATTTCTTGGAATCGGCACTGATTTTTCCTTGTCTTACGCAACATATCATGTGAACATTCTCAAACAGTCATGCGCATGTTGTTTTTTTTTTTTTTTTCAGAATAAAAAATAATTCAACTAAAAATAAATTAAACCTTCAGCGGAAATTTTAAAACATCGCAATCATAATACGCGTTATGCAACTTTCACCATCGGCATCGATATGATACAGAGACTGCCAGCGCTACCAAGATTGAAAGGCATCACCTAACCTTTGCACACGGTGTACAATTTCTGCAGCGTTCTATGTCGAGCTTGTCGATACTTTTTTTTAGAACCGCATTGTAATTTTAAAAAAAACCGAGAGTAACAGATGGAAAAAATTGCATTTCATAGGAGCCACGCAAAATCCACGCGTTCCAATAGCTTTGCGTATGAGTGCGTCAAGATATCAAGGCCTCCTCTCTGGTGCCCTGTCACGGAAGAACGTCGTATGAACATTCAATAGGTGCCAAATTTCCCCGGATAAATCATGCATTTCTGAGATAAGGTAATGCATATTTCCTTGGAATTTTCAGATACTTTAGATTAAATTGCGTACAAAACTGTCTGAAATTTTGGAAAATAATACTCGCAATTTACTCGCAATAAATTCGCATTTTATTGGAGGAAATTTGGCAACGCCTAAAGGCTCATACGTCGTTTTCCCTTATCACGGCAGTATGGAGATCGAGTCGCATTGATGAAATTCCGGACAGCGCGCGAAACCTCAGATCCGGCAAGGCCGCTCCAAGTCAGAACTCATCGGCGAAAGACGAGACTAGGAGAATATTTACCTCGAGAAATAAAGGAAGTTTCAACTTCTCAAACACGTATCTTCCATAAAACTGAAAGCGCAAATAAGGAATCGCCTCCCACCCCCGCCCCGGGGACATCAAGTGCAAGCGCAGCGCACATCGAACAACGAAAACAAAAGATCCGTACAACATATAATTACGCACGGATCAGGCCGCCGAGCCGACGGTGGGGCGGGGCGGGGGAGAGAGGTTAAACTGGAGGAATGAATTTGGCGGCGGCGAGGGAAGGGGGCGAGGGCGCAGACGATACAGCAATAAATTCGTACGGTATAAGACGCGTCTCCGAGAGATGTAGAATGAATATTAAAACAAAGATGAAATATAACAAATCGAAATCCCCCGCTCCGCTCCGCGCCGCGCCGCGCTCCGTCGCAAGTTTCATCGCGGGCTCTCTGCGTTTATTATTTGGAAACGTTAAAACTGGAATCGAGTTGCATTTTTGCGAGGGGGTGGCGGGTGGGGGGGAGGGATAAGGGGGAGGGATAGAAAACTTGATGAGGAGAGCGCCCGGGAAACAAGCGCAGACGAAGAGCAGATGGCATCGGTTCGCTTGGCGAGAGACACGAATCCACTGCCGAGTTTCCTACCTTCCCGAAGGAGGATTTTAAGTGGGTCTCGGTGCTTCAGCAGCGGTGAAGGGGCTAAGGCAGGCTTTTAAGTGTCCTTGGAAATTTGGGGAGCAGAGAATATCAGGAAATTAAAAAGAAATTAAAAAAAAAAAACTCCCTGAAGAGGATAGGGGACTTTGGTGACTAGGTGTCGCAGAGCGCCAGAGAGCGGTATAAAAGAGGCTTTATACATACACAAAAGTGAAGAAAACAAGGAAGAAGTAGGGAGGATCTGAGTATTTTTCAATTTTCAGTGCGGAATATACACGTCCGGAATCCGACTGATTGTCGTCTGATCATTGTCACATGGATTTTTACTCTATTTTTGATGATTTCTCAATGAATTTCCCACGATTGAGGAGTAATATCCCTAATGTAGGTAGGGGAAAATTAGGAAAATTTTACTCGCGGATGTTTTTTTCTCAATCAGGAAAAATCAGCGAAATATCAAAAATCTTCGGCCTGAGTAATCCGAGATTTTGCTGATAAAGGCAGGGAGGATCAGAGAAAATTCAGAAAACTTTGCTACACCTGCAAAGGTGTTGGAGTTTGTTAAATACAAATCAAAATTCGAATTTTCGACCATTAGATCTCTTCAATGATGTCTAATTAGGTAGGGTAATCAAAATTTAGCAAGACGCTAATTATCTTTACCACACGATACTTTTTAAGTACAGCTTGAATCGTCAATTTGTGTCGTCATTCAAGGCGACCAGACCCTTTTTCGAAGCGCCTTCTCTCAGGAAGACGCATTCACTGCGGAAGACCGCAGACACCTCCATTCATTAGAATCGAGACCCTCCCGAAATTCCAACGGTGACGGAAGTCAGACCTAACCGAATTTCGCGGAAAAAACGGCAAATCACGTATTCCGCCGTGCCAAGGAAAAACGCCGTATGAGCCATCGGACGTTGCCAAATTCCCTACGGAAAATCACAGATTTTCAGGAAAATTTGCGACAATCTCACTCCAATTTTTCCGAGAATTCTGCTCGTAATCTGATCTGAAAAGTCTGAACATTTCAAGGAAAACTATTTATAACTTTTTTCAAAAATCCATTTTTTCTAATAGGTAATTTTGCAACGTCTGAAGGCGCATACGGTGTTCTTTCTTAGCACGGTAGTATCACAACTCGATGGGAGAATTACTTCAGATTCCTTTCTACCATGTTTCGGCAACGCGAGGCGCAGGGATTCCTGAAAATCGAGGTTACCCGCGACTGTCTAGGAATTCCGCGGTCAAGAATGGAGTCTGAAAGTCGAGCTCGAGAGGCGTCTTATTTTTTTTTTTGGGGGGGGGGGGGTCCTTTTTTTTACTCCTTCGGCAAGGAAGACGAAAGGAGGAATCCGAAAAGTAGGCGAAACGAAGACGGAAGACATTCCAGCTAGACGCGAGACGAAGCCGTGCTTCCGTATGAGGGGGTTCCGTGTTTATTTGGACATGATTCTGAAAGGAACTAAGTCACACGCTAAACCCCTGCACATAGTCCCTTTTAGCATCAATACGTCCAGTTGTTTTCGGCGGTTTTCGGCGGCCTGGACTGCAACGCACGTCGCGGCTGGCGCTCGTGCTTCGCGGCTCGCCACTGAGCATTCCTTTGTGTCTCCTGCTCGCCACACTGTCTGCCACCTTGAACTTGTCTTTTTTCGTCATTGGGTCCCGGAAACAACTATGTTGCCACTACTGCACTGGAAACACAGTAGCTTGGGTCTAGAGTCCAGACTCTTAAAATCATCAACAAAAACGTGTTTTATTCGTGTTGGGCACATTTTTTGGGAAACCCCTGTCAACACTAAAAGTTTGGTTCCGTAAATCCATCCCTGTTTGGACAAGGCCTTCAATTTATAAAAAACGAACGAAAAAATTATAAAAGAACAAACATAAATGTGGTTAAAAATTTTAACTTCCACCGCGCGCCGCGCATACAGCACGGTGTTGACGCAATGCGTGAAGTATTCCTGCAGTCTTGTAGGCACTATGCGTTTCACGCCGACCCCTGCTGACCACACTGTTTGACGCAATGCGTGAAGTATTCATGCAGTCTTGTAGGCGCTATGCGTTTCAAGCCGACTGCTGCTGACCGCAGTGTGTTTGACGCAATGCGTGAAGTATTCATGCGATCTTGTAGGCGCTATGCGTTTCATGCCGACCGCCGCGCCGCTCCGTTCCAGGTCAAATTGCGTGTTTGGTTTCTCTCTTAACTCGACTAATTAAAGGTGTAGTCTCTTGTATCACCGAAAGACGACAAAATTAGAAATTATCATACTTTTACTTTCAGAAAATGAGAGATTTTGTCGCCTTTTCTCGTTTGTAAATTATTTTCTGAATCCGATTGTCTTCTCTCATTTTTTGATACCTACATTCAAAAACATTGCAAAATTTGCCGCCCCCTACATTTTGCCGCCATGAGCCGCGGCCCATGTGGCCACCCCATTAACCCGGCCCTGTTCTCCTCCTTTCTCATAACAACGTCGTGATACCACTATTCGTGGTCGATAAATGTGCGTGTTAGGTCTCAAAAATTGAAGGCGTTTCTCATGACGACGCCTTGATACAACCAGCACCAAAAATTAGAAGTCTCATCTCTACATTAATTTTCCCCTCGTCTCTCATAACGACACCGTGATACCACTATTCGTGGTCTCCGGACGTGCACGTTGCGCTTCCAAAAATTGAAGGCGTTTCTCACTTCATCACTACATTACTTTTCTCCTCGTTTCACATAACGACCCCGTGATACCACTATTCGTGGTCTCCGGATGTGCACGTTGCGCTTCCAAAAATTGAAGGCGCGACGCCAGCTAACGATTCGCTTTTCTCAAGAAGACCAACGGAGGGCATGATATCCATCTCATGAAGGTCACGTTCGATTCGAACCGATCCGCGGTGACATCGGCGGGGCATCGTCCTGACTCTCCGGTTCATTGACGAGAGACGCCCCCCCCCCCCCCTTATTCATAGGCCGACGACGTGATGTCGAGACGAGGTGTGACGCGGTGTCACGCAGGTCTGCGTGGCCGATGGCGATGCCTCTGCGGTGGCGGTAGCGTGCGCTTTTTATTTTAAGACTCCTCCCGGCAGTCACCCCCTCCCCCTCCCCCTCCCCCGGGGCGGCGAAATCGAGCGGGCGGGCGCGGGCGTTCTCATGCTTCAATTGTCGACGTCTCCATTACGGCGACTCGTTAACCCCCATCGGGAGCCAGTCCAAATCGCTTCGATTCCCCTAATTATTCCGTAATCGTCTCCCCCCACCTTAAAGAATCCGCTTCTTCCAGTGGCTTGGCGTGCTTTGCAGTGTATCGATTGATCTGCCATTTAAACCTATGGGTAAGGATCGATGAGCTGGGTGTCCGCAACGAATATCTTAATAATCGATTTTTTATCGTAATTTCAAATGGGGAAATATCGATATAATCGATCATTCACGCATCGCCACTGCAATCGTTGACCTCCGATCGATGACGATTCTGATCCAGGTCAAATGAGGTTTTTCCCACTTACCTAGTCGGGAATGAAATTTTCGACAGGAGCTCGAAAAATTGTGTTATATATGTTGTTTCAACACGTTTTGATCTATCAAAAACTTAAAATGCAGCAAAATTTTGATGGGTTTTTCTCTTCTTTTGTTTCAGGTAAGCTGAAGTCGTGATTTTCTCCATCCATGATTAATTCTGTGTGGTATTCAAATTGATTCTTGGTAAATGCGCATCCTTTCAATTATTTTTTTCAAATATGTTTAACGGTTTGATACACTTACTTTTAATTACTTTTAAGATTATACATTTGTTTGAGGAAGCAGCGCTTTCCTACACTCTATACAATAGGAAACACGACAAAGTTCTTTTCTAGGCCACTTTTCCAACGTTGGCATCCGTGGCTGGTGTGGCGGTTTTTTTTTTTTTTTTCGAACAATATGCTTCTGTCGTCATTGAGTTTCGACTGTGTCGTCTTCCCCCTCCTCCCCTTTGTGGCGCGATTACAATAGCAGACACCGTGAAACTCCCGTTTGGCCCGGGTCTCTCAAAGCGCCTCCCGAAAAGCACAGATAACGTGTTATGTCCCCTACCACGCCGGGAAAAAAAGCCCTCTTGCCAAGAGCCCCTGAAATTTTATAGTTATCTGATCACGACCTCTTATAAGAGTAAAAGCCAACGATTTCGTCGTTTTCCGAACAAAATAACGTAACTCCATTCCGAGGTTGCAAAATCTACCCAAACAACTTGATTTTTTACAAGACTGTATCGGCGCAATCGTCCAAAATTTTTCCAATCATTACTTGAAATCAGAAAAAAAAATTATTCAAATATTCCGCTAGAGATGCCCAAGATTCTCCTAGTAAAAATGCAATTTGTGCGGGGAAATTTGACTACATCTAAATGTAATTACGCTCTTTTTTTAGGGAAACGATGATTTGATGAGGAATAGATTATTCAGGATTACCACAGTCAGGGAAAACCGAGAAATGTGAGGGAATTTAAAAGTGTCAGGGAAAACCTGGAAAAGTCAGGGAAAAATCGTCCAGGCACCTTTATTTCATTTCTATAATGGGTTTGTCGTTTCGCACAACGAATTTGCCTGAAAACTATTTCAAATCATGTCTTTTTAAGCATCTGGCATATCTTCAATTGTCAAGGAAATCGCCAAAATGTGTCGGGTACTTCAGGGAAATGTCAGGGAATTTCATTTTCTGGATTCGGTGGCAACCTTGAATTCATTCTTTTCGTTGCAGAAAAAATTGTCATGAAATCGAAGGATTCTTTTCCGATCCTGAAACTTTTACGACGACAAACTAACACTTGCTTTGTCACAACTAAAATTTTAATGTTGTCCATCTGGCAGCGGCGCGACGGCCGAAGGGATTTTTTTAGGTTCCGATCCCCCCTATTAGTGGTCGCGATCGGTTCGGGAATATTTGGTTTCGGCGCCCCCACCTGCTCCCCTCTCTCAGAACGTTGTTTTTAAGTTTTCTATTTTAGGCCCTGATTTAGCCTCATTTACGTTTCGACGGGCCTCGGTGATTTATCGAGCCGACAGTGAGCGAGTGTTCGTGTGCATGTGTCACATTTTTTTCGGGAACCCACCCGGGAACAGGGGACACAGCGCCGCTTTGGTCTGTCGAGCCACGCTCACGACTCGTTTCACCGAGCTCGGAATAATTTTATCCCAATGTCAATGCTCATCAAAAACATCTACATCGATAGATAAACTTCGTATCACGGAAGTTCCAACTGTTCGGTATACCATAAGTAGTATACCATAAGTAGTATGGTACTCAATGGTACACCACCGGTACATAATGGTATACTTAATGGTACATCATTGGTGCTTAATGGTATACTTAATGGCACACCATCGGTATTTAATAGTACACTTCATGGTATACTTAGACACTAAGTCTCATAGACATCAGTGGCGTGCGTGCTCTGCGATGCATTGATTGATCTGCCATTTGAACCTATGGCAAAGGATCGACAAACAGGATGTCCACGACGAACGCCTTGATAATCGACCTTTTACCATAGGTTTAAATGGCATAACAATCGATATATCGCGATTCACGCCACGCCACTGGTTTTTTTTCTACTGTCCATTCCGAGTCCATAGTGAGAAAACGGTAACTCAAAGAGGATGATACAACTATATCAACCTCAAAGTAGCTCACATTGCATAACCGCCGAGATGAAGGAGCACTCGGTGTTTGACAGAAGCTTCAAGCGGGCGAATATCGAAAGTCGATTCTTCACGCCTCGCCACTGGTAGAGATAGAGGATTGGGAAAATATTCTTCTCAAAAATTAAATTATCATCGGTGACCTTAGTCATTATCTAAAAACTTACTCAGCTTTTTTGGAATTGGCGAAAGATAAAGAAAACAAAGTCAACCCGAGGAAGAGATAAATCATACATTTTTTAAAGTATTCATAAAAATCTGGCCCGGTCCGGCAGTTAAAATAAAACCATAATTTTCCTCTTTTTTTTATCAAAAACGTTTGGCCCACTCCGGTCGTGTATCTACATTTCCCTCTTATCAAATAATCGAGCAGAGAGCTTGCTTAATTCGACGGATTTGATTAATATTTTTTGAGTGACTGTAATTGAATCCAAAGGATGTGACGAGCTCGGAGATTAGATACGGGACAATCCAATACTTGAAAAAGGAAAAGAAAAAAAGAGAAAAAAACCAGGCTGTGATAAGCCGAAACAGACTTTGGCGTCAACGGCGCTAATCAGCAGGAAAGTGGGGAGAAACCCGAAAAAACCGAGGATCCAAATAAGAAACAGATGGCCCCGACTGGAGAGTTTTTATCAATGCGTCAGCGCCGCGGGATCAGTTTTCGCAAAAAAGGAGACATCTGCAACCGCAGCTCCGCGTCCGTGCAGAATCCACGCAGTGATCGGAGATCTGAGTTGGCATCCCGAGAGGACCCGAGGCCGGGAATCGGAGTCGAAAAGGCAAGTCGAAATATATCAATGTAACTTTGACAAATATGATCCATGTCAAGATCCTCCCCTCCCTTGTTATCCCGAGCGACCGGGACTTGTTTCTTCATAATGAATCGCACATTTACGCATCGACACGCAGTTGCCGGTTGAGACAGGCTCTTCCAAGTATCAATACTGCTCTGCTGTCCTTAGCAAAAGCGCCGTAACTCCATTCTAGATTTTTTTAACTTCTACCGACAAAATTTTTAAAAACTGAAAAACTAACGATCATTTATCCTCCTCAATTATAAAATAACTGTGGCATACCATTGAAAATTCACAAAACGAAGTATCGTGGTAATCAAGTTTTCTCGTATGACAGAATAGTTTATGTCGAAGAAAAATGTCAAGTCTTGATTGGAGTTACGGCGGTTTTCCTGTGGACGCCAGTGTTCGTATTATCAGAAGAGAGTCCTTACGCCCACGTTTTCGAAATGTAATTTTCCTTCAAAATTCGGCTACTCCAAATTAAATGAACAGTACTCATTCAAAGGTTATAATTTATCATAATTTTGTCGCTTTTTAATCATGCGAACAGTTTTTAAGAATTTTTTGGAAAATTATTGTAAATTTAATAATTTAATTTAATTTAATTGTTCATTATTGTTAACATTCAGCCGGTCCAACCTCGCTGTCAACTAAACCTGCCGTGCTAAGCAAAAATCGCCGTAAATCCATCAAGATTTCCTGCGTTTTCTGGAACTTAACACTTCATAAAAGAAACGCTTTTTTACCCATGCACCTCAAATTTTCAAATGTCTCAAGTTACGCAAGTTTTTCTGCTGTGATACATTGTTTCCAAAAAATTTAAAATGGCGATTACGGCGTTTTCGCGTTGCACGGCAGAAATCGCCACTATGTTCTCCGCACGTAATCTGTAGTAGTTCTTCGTCCAATTCACGTGAGAATTGCCAAGACAAAGCGTCCGAATACACGCGGCAGAAAGACGAGGAAGCTCGCGTCTCCGGAGAACTAGGTAGCGAGGCGGAGTCTGGGCCGCGCGGCGAAGGATTACGTCATCTCGCCGGGAGACTGGGCGGTTGGGCGGACCGGCTCCACCTCCCGACGACGCAATTTTTCGCCCCGCGACGGAGCCGATCGAACCGATCGACGCCTATCGATGCCCTGATTGGCCGGCGCCGCGCCGCGCGCTGCCCCTCTCGATAGATCACCCATCGACTGTCGATGCTCCGTTCTATTGGTCCGCCGCCGCGTCGCCCGCCTCACCTCCGCCGCTGCCACTGGTCAAGGCTCCCGAGCGCGCTACAAGTTAAACGTTGCGCGCTTCGTGCTCGTCGCTGATAGGTTTAACCCCGTTGGCGGATACGAATCCTATTCTCTCCATTTAAACCCATGAAAATGTATCGATTCGTCGAGGGGCCTGGTGCTCCGATCAGAATCGATTATTTAACGTAGGTTTAAATGGAGGAAATCGGTGTTGCCAAATTGCTGGATCCGCTTCTGCTTAACCCTGCCGTTGCATCGGAGAACGCCGTATAAGGCAGTTCCAGTGGCTTGGCGTGCTTTGCGATGAATCGATTGGACTGCGCTAAGCAGAAAGGAACCGAGTCACATCAGCTATTGCCAAATTTAACCAGGCAATTTAATATTTTACATGATTTGATGGGTAAAATATTGGGGTATAAATATTGGGATGTAAAATATGGGTAAATATTGATAATCGATTATTCATGTCTTGTCACTGTTTACGGCCGCTCAGAAAAATGGTAGTTTGTCCTTTCTCCAGAACTCTCTCCAAAATTTTAGATATAGCTTCATTGTCTGCATGCCATACATCTGTATCTTTATGTTACATAAATATGTATTCATAACAAAATCTAGCACAAATTAGAAAGGTGCAGTCGAATTTTACGAATTTTCTAAAGCTTCCAAAGTCTTTTCGTACATTCTCGAAAATGGAATCATTCAGAATCGTTTTGGAAATCTTCAAAAAATTCTCGAAAAGCCGTAGGAAGACCTTGCTTTTGCTTTTTCCTATGGAAGAAGAAAAAAAATGCATGCCACGCACCCAAGGCAAATGCCTCAAAAATTATCTCTGAGAATCATCATTCATCTTAACCCAATGACTCATTCCAGCAGGAGAGCTTGATGTTGTAAATTTCGCGCGAATTTTCTCCCTCCAATTTTCCGCGAATCTCAAGTCTCCGGCTCGAAACAAAACAATTATCACTGCATGTCTCCCGCAAAAATCTTTCTCTCGCTCACGGCCAGGATTCAGCGAGGCTTCGAAAAGGTCGTTAGCGCACTGCGGTTCGCGGAATGCAGGACCGCAAATTTGCATCGCGATTATAGAATTGCGGAAAAAATCGAACATTGACTTCCGCGCAGAGCAACGAAATGACCGCATATTTAATTGAAATTTCATCACCCCGATGGAACTCATCCTCCTCGGTCGCTGGAAAATGAGTACGCAATTCTAATTGAAAAATTGCATCGATCCTGCCCGCCACACAGTGAACCGAGTCGCTAGGGGCAGTCGGACAAAATTTGGAAACTTTAAACGCTAATAACTCCGTTTATACAAAACTTTGAAGTTATAAAAGTAGTTCCATTGGTTTCCTCGTGAAATTTTCTTCTAGAAACACTCCTTGTAGTTTAAAATGTCACGAAATAAAACGCAAAATTTGTAGTTTTAGTCAAAAATTTCATGTCCGACCTCTCCAGTTGACTCACTCCATTGTGCGACATGACAGCAAAGTTCTCAACAGATTCGCGTTGACGCCTCGCGTCAAAAACACCCCTCTATCGAGCCTCCCCTCAGTGGCGTGGCGAGCTTTGCGATTAATCGATTGATCTGCCAATAGAAACTATGGAAAAGGATCGATAAATAGAGAGTTCGCAACGGACGCCTTAACAATCGATTCTTTAGCATAGGTTCAAATGGGGAAATATCGATAATGGATCGTTCACGCTTCGCCACTCAACGTCACATTTCAACGAATTTGTCACCGGATTCGATTGCGGTCCCAAGTGGTTTCGACAACCGAAATAATTTCAATTGAACTTTTAACTTTGATTCCGTTCCATCCGTAAACTTTTAAACTCACGCGGTTTTTCTCATTTATACAGGGGGATCCAAAACTCCCGCAACACCCCTATAACCCCTAGGGTTTTTGCCGAACTCTCCCAAAAGTCGTTTCCAAAACCTGCAAAGTCCGCCCGATTTTAAATCATTTCACAACTGTTTTTAGAGTTTTTAGCGCTGATTTTTAGCTCATTTATTTCAAATTTATCCATGCTTTTAAAGCACGGATTATTCAAAAGTGCGACGGCATAAAATGATGTGGAAAGTTTCGTTTTGTCGAATTTGGAGAAAATTGGTATTTTTATCGAATCTGCCTCGATCATATTCGAATTTTAAATCATTTTATAATTTTGCAATTTTGCATATTTCCCGACTCCTAGAAGTGATTCTTGCAGCAGCCGCTCTGAGCTTTGTCCATTTAAATTCATTTTAAATAATCGATTCGATTCGAGAAAGTCTGTTTCGATAGATATGGATCGTTATACATGCATTCAATCGGAGGTAATCCAGCAGTGGCGTGGCGTGCTTTGCGATTTATCGATTGTTATGCCATTTAAACCTATGGAAAAGGATCGATAAACAGGGTGTTCGCCGCGAACACCTTAATAATCGATTATTTGCCATAGGTTTCAATGCCACAACAATCGATTTATCGCAAAGCACGCCACGCCACTGTAATCCAGTGTTGCCAACTTTTGAACAATCGCCACTGCCGTCACCGCGGAGTTTCCATTCTGCGGTCGGGCGTTTCCGATTCGAGGCCGAAGCTTTTACGCGGTTAATTTATTCAGATTCAAGATATTAACTATGAACAGTAACTTTCGAGCGAGGAGAGGGAGTCGGGCGGGGGGGGGGGGGGGGGATCAACCAGTATCAGTGCATTCGCAGAAAATAAACAACGAAAAAAACGTCGGAATCGGATGGAGACAGCAGCCACACCGCAGAGGGGTCAGAAAAAAAGTTTCAGGGGTCTTGCGAGCCCTGCCGGATTTCCGAAGACATTAGTATCCCCTCCTCGTCTCCCGGGGCGAAACGCGCGGGTTTCAGCGTTCGTCGGGCAACGCCGCTTACGCCAAAACCGGAAGCAGCGGCCATAAATCACTTTGCAATCTCTCGGATAAGAGAAATTAAAAACGAGAAAAAAGCGGTAATAATGATAATCCTAATGAAAATTCTTCTATCGAAAATATTCATATCCGGTCGCTGTGAGTCATTACTCTTGCCGCGGTCTCCCCGCCCCTTGGCGAAAATTTGAGCAATCGAGTAGAATGCGTAATATTTTGTGCATTGTGCGCAATCGCTTTACGTGAACGTCGCAGGTCAGATCGAGCGTTTTGTGAAATGCCCCGGAGAAAGGTCGAATTTTGAAGACTTACCAAGTTGTGGATGTGGCTGATGTGTACACTGGAAAAAACCACATTGGATCTAGAGTCCAGACTCTTAAAAACATCGACAAGAAAAAATGCTCTTGATTCCAACAGACTTCAGCTTAAATAATTGACCAAGCCTCTTAATTTGAGCGGATTTCCTTTTGATTTAAGCTTAAATCTGATCGAATCAAGAGTATTTTTTCTTGCAATGTTTTCATGAGTCTGGACTCTAGATCCAATGTGTTTTTTTTCCAGTGTGCGCGCTAAAATATGCGTTTCAGGCCAACTAACCGACTGCACTGCGTTTGGCGCAATGCGAGAAGTATTCATGCAGTCTTGTAGGCGCTGATGTGGGCTGTGCGCCGACTGTTTGACTGTTTGGCGCAATGCGAGAGGTATTCTTTCAGTCTTGCAGGCGCTAATGTAACGCTAGCGCTAAGCAACGAAACTCATGATATTATGTTTATGTGTCAGGTCGATTATTGAAATTGATAGACGCAGACTAAGCACTGGAAAAAAAACACATTGCATTTAGAGTCCAGACTCTTAAAAACATCGACAAGAAAAAGTACTCTTGATTCAATAGAATCTAGCTTAAATAAAGAACCAAGCCTCTTAATTTAAGCGGATTTTGTTTTGATTCAAGCAAAAATCCATCAGAGCCATGGCAATATATCGCCATGCTACTGGATTTGAAAGTACGAAAATGTGCCGAAATGACATTTCGCAGAACGTTGGTGTGCTAACTGTCTCCCATTCAAGCGCAGGACCTAGACGAGGAGTGGGAGGGAGGGCGAGGGGAGGAAGTGCAACATTTCGGTAGTAAGTAACACTGCATGTAAGCAGTCTGTGAACAGGGCCATTTTCACGACAGAGGCATGAAGTTAAGTACGTCGCCGCTAGTTTTGCCGGAGCGCGAAGCGCGAAAAAAAAGAGCAGCTATTAAAACCACTTCAATTACTCGTGCGAGATTGCGAAACTTGAACCGCGATGGGGGGGGCGGTCGGGCGGGGTGAAGTAAATATCACCGTCACACGATTGGAGGGGAGGAAGGGGGGTTGCGGCGCGAGAAGGAAATGAATGGAACGGTTTATATAAATATGAATGCTGGGTCAATTAAAATGTAAAAAAAAGAGGGAGAGATCAAGACGGTGAAAGCATCAAAGACGGTGTGCAAGTTGCCATTTCGCTCGCAAATGCAGTTGCATTGTCGAGAGTAGGGAGCGGCAAAATTTCACGAAATTTAAAAGCCTTAAATTGCACACGAGATAACACAAGGCGTAGCCAGAAATGTCTGAAATTTCGAAAGGCATTGAAAAATAAGTTTCGACCCACGGATACCATCAGCAAAAAGCTAAAGAATTATTAAACTCTGGAAGAATTTTTGGACACAATATTTGCATTTATTGCTCATTATTTACTCAATAGGTAGAAAACATATAAACATGCCAAAACGAAGCTTTTAAAAAATGTTCGGTGTCTATGAGTATAGGGGATGCATTCCATCTTCCGAGAATGATTGTTCCACATTTTTTAATAGATTCATAGCCTCATGCAATTTCATTGAATATTTCACGAAAATGCTTCTTGTCACTTTGATAGCGAGCAGCAGCTATCACACATCGGAGACTCGTATAATGCGTTCAATGCATTCGTTAAGTGATAAGTATCATTTTCACAATGTGGAGTTTTTTTCTACCACCCATTCCGAGTCCATAGTGAGGAATCGGTAACTCGAAGGGGGTGATACAACTATATCAACCTCCAAGTAGCCCACATTGCATAACCGCCGGGATGAAGGAGCACTCGGTGTTTGACAGAAGCTGCTGTTACACGCGTTATCCGACCGACACCCGTCTGGCCGTGTGTGTCAGAATGTAAATGTTCGATCTCCGGTCACACCAAAAATAATGTTTCGAAAAACTCATCCTCTGCAACCTTGAGGCGTAACTGTACAAATAATTTCATCGAATTTCGATACAATTTCATTTTTGACGCAATGCGGCCAATGTGATGCTCGAGATTTAACCACCGACTTGGCAACCGAGCGTCGCTAAATTTAATGCAATTTTCTTTTGAGATTCTCCTCCATTTCTTTTCAATTAGAGGCCTCTCACGAACTGTTGTCTTAGTTTGAACAATGTCTCGTGGTCGGAGAGGAAAAAAGGGAGAAACCAGTAGGAACGATGATCGTCCTTATAATGGGTGCTCCTATTTTCGCGCTGAATAGCCCTTGACTGAGTGGCGAGGCGTGAATGATCGATTATCGGTATTTCTCCATTTGAAGCTATGGTAAAGAATCGATTATCAAGGTGCTCGTTGCGAACACCCTGTTTATCGATCCTTTTCCAATGGTTTAAATGGCAGATCAGTCGATATATAGTGGTGGATTGGAGGGTATGCGTCATATACATTCATCTACCGTGCAGCTTTTGTCAAACAGTAGGCGCTCCTTCATCTCAGCGGTTATGCAATTAGTGCTACTTCGAGGTTGATATAGTTGTATCACTCTCTTCGATGATTCGGTTTCAGGCAGTCCTTTTGTTTACGATTTAAGTTAGGCCAATCCCTATTCTGACACGTTTGATGTTAGCTCTGCTTTTCTATTCGAGTCCCTGTGACATGTAAAAAATAATTCATTCCAAAATGTATGGTGAAATAGCAGAGCCTCTACAGCACTTGTGGAGAAATTGCCCTCGCATCTTTAACTATGGCTTTGATTCAAAACGACAGAGGAGTATGTTCGCCTAAAATTGTTTTTAGTGCATTTTCCGAATTATAATTTTTCTTCTCGTTTTACGTATACCGGATGAGCACTTCGGTCCAATTTTGATAAGCAACCATGAAGAGTTCGTTCACTCGCCCTTCTTCATCAAAACCCCTTCAATTGGAGGTTCGGGAAAGGGGAAGGGTTTGGCATTGGCAGTTCGAATTGAGAGAACTCTGAGACAGCGGTGCCAATAATTCCATATCCTTCGAAGACAACCGTTGTAAAGGATGCCACAATATTTACGTCTTACCTCCTTAATTAAGCATTTTTAATGTTTATTACACATCTCTATCTCCTGGTCTGATAAGATGTAGAAACTCCTAATACAATGAATGAGCATTTCTTGGCTATTATGAACTACGCTTTTTTCTGCCTCTTTCTCTGAAGCTTTTCTCTATCATTTATTAATTATTATTTATCTAGTTTTGAGCCCATTCCATTTCTTTTTTTTACATTACGTAGCAAAGAAATTTATGAGTACAAGTTCCTTTTCTTTATCTTCTAATATTGATTTTTATGCAATATTAGAGAGAGAAGAAACGAATGATGCTTTAATAATCTTTTCATCTTTTCTTTTTTCCACATATCGTCTTCCATTTTCTTCCTATTTCCCTTTCATTTCTCTTTTCTCAGTTAGCCCTGCCGTTCACTATTTCAAAATGTGCGAAAATAAAACTTGAAAATCCTCCTCTTTACTTGCCAAGCCCCCATAAACGAAAGATATCCCTCACAGCAAGGCTCTCGAGTCCAAGTGGTTTATTTATCGTTTCATCGACAATGTTGTTGTTGTGTAGTGTTTTTTTTTCAACGCGTGTGGAGGCTGAAGGGCCGAGCTGGCAGCCGGGCGCGTCGCGACCCCGCAGAAAACGGGGCGGCAAGATATTTCCCACCGGATGCCTCGGGTATTCATTCATCAACCAACGCCAATCTGCATATCACGCGGAGAGGTTGGGGTCCCGCGGATCGCGGGAGGAGGGGGAGGTTTTGGGTAATCTGTTCCGTTCGAAGGGACTCTCCGCTCGCTTCGTTTTTGTTCTAGACTCCTGATCTTCACCCCCGATCTCCTCCCTCCGCCCCCACCCCCGAGGATGTTCTTTTTATTTTAAATCGCAATCGAACGGGGCGGGCGGAGGGACGTGTGTGTGCATTTTCGGGAAGAGCTGCGACTATCGATTCAACCGGATTGATCGTCATTAATCTGCTCCCGTTGCATATCCTCGCTTCAACCGTTCACGGTCAAGCGTTGTTGCCGCTTTGTGCTCGTTTAGTTTTCAGTTTACACTGGAAAAAAACACACTGGATCTAGAGTCCAGACTCTTAAAAACATCGACAAGAAAAAATACTCTTGATTCAATCGGATTTTTGCTTAATTCAAAAACCAAGCCTCTTAATTTGAGCGGATTTCCTTTTTGATGTAAGCAAAAATCTGATTGAATCAAGAGTATTTTTTCTTGTCAATGTTTTCAAGACTCTGGACTCTGCGAGCCAATGTGTTTTTTTATCCAGTGTTTCTTTTGACTGGAACTAGTGGCGTGGCATGCTTTGCGACAAATCGATTGATCCGCCATTTAAACCTATGGAAAAGGATCGAGAAATAGGGTGTTCGCAAAAAACACCATGGTATAATCGATTTCTTACCATACCTTCAAACGGGGGAATATAGATAATCGATCATTCGCGCTTCGCCACCGCCTGGAGCATTCATTTCGAATTTTCAGAGATTACCCTCTTAATTTAATCTGAAGTATCTGAAAATTTTAGGGGGAAAACCATGAAAATCACGTTTTCTTTCTTTCTCTCTCCCGTCAAGTTACTATGGAAAAACTCATCGCTTCGAGAACATTTTTTCATCGTAAAGTACACTCATAGTATTCAAGTAGCGGATTTGATTACATAGACGACTCTGGGGCTTTTTTTAGCGAGTAGAACCAAAATCATATAAGTAAAGGAAATAGGATTGTAGTTGCGAAAAGAGGAATCCGAAATGTAACAAAACTGTACCTAATTAATTTATTGTTAAAAATAATAATATACACGTAAAAAAATCAAGCAAGGTGTTCGATTTTCGAATACAGGAAACCCCGATCCCTCGCTTATGCATCAAATTCGTCATTTTCAATACATCCCTTTCATAAGAATTTCGATAAGAAATCGAAGGGTAGCGCTTAATCCCGCACTCAGAACACCAATCGGAGGCGACCCAGCTCTACTCGGCAACGCGGATCTGGCATAGCCGTAGCCTCCTTTTTTCTTCTCCTTTACCCCTCTGTTTTTTCCTCTTTCAATTACCCCCTCCCCCTCCGCCTCGCCGCGTCCGTGCGGTGGCTTCGCGGATGTCTCCTTTGTCCGGCTCGGAGGTTCGACATGGAAATCGGGAAATAATGTCAACTTGGCCGCTCTTTCAGATTCAGATTCGGAGATCGGGGTCTCGGCTGGGCTCTTTGTCCGAACCAGGAAGTCTCTGACAGAACCCCTTCCCCCTCCTCGTGCCCCCCCCCCCCCCGACAGAGGCTCACCCCCGCGCGGATCGAACTGTTCCTCCGCGAGCTCAATGAACGGAATTATAGTTCATTCATGATCGAACGAAGCCTCCGAAGAATAGGCTCATCTCCGACCGAAATCCTCGGTCGATTTGTACCGAGTCTCAGAGGAGCGAGCCATCTTGGATCAAGATCGAACCGTGAAAAAAAGTTTTGAAGTTTACTCTCCCGTACTATAGATCAATGCCCAGAGGCGGATCCAGCAATTTGGCAACACCGGGTTTTCTCAATTTAAACCTATTCTAAATAATCGATTTTTGTCGGAGCACCTGGCCCCTCCAAGAATCGATACATTTCCATAGGTTTAAATGGAGAAAATCCGGTGTTGCCAAATTGCTGGATTTGCCAATGTCAATGCCTATTTTTACAATCAGAATATTGTCTCTCGGCTCGGAATTTTCACAGAAGAAATTTGCGGTTGGTGAAGCTCAAAAAAGAATTCGAGGAACTCGTTTTCCAATTCCGTCAACGGCGAAAAAAAAATCAGATTTTTTTTGCTTTCTACTGGATACGTATTTTGTGAGTCTCCGAATGGTGCTTGCCTCCTTAAGTGAGAGTTTCGGCCGTTTGAGGAGAGTTCAAGCATTTCTAAATGAAAATTTCACTAATTTTTCTTGTTTAATTTGACGCAAAAGTTAGCGATATTGATAAAAAATTCAATTGTTTGAGTCAATGTTGCAACCTTTAAATTGAGACGACGAATTCAGCTCGGAACTTGCGTTGGGTCCAGCATGAAAGAATCAAGAGAAGAAATTTCACCCTTCCCTCCAGGTGTGAAGCGTGAATGATCGATTATTCTCCATTTGAGACCGTGGTAAAGAATCGATTATTTAGGTGTTCGTTGCGAACACCCTGTTTATTGATACTTTTCCGTAGGTTTAAATGACAGATCAATCGATATATCGCAAAGCACGCTGGGCCACTGCTCCCCTCTCATCTAGCTCCTCTTCAAGTCGATTGACGTAACCTACAATAAAGGCGGTTCCAAGGCCAGGGGCAAGTCAAACAAGGAGGGCCAATGTGAGAATTGGACGTATTTCTATCAAACAGAACTATGTGCATTAAGACATGAGCCATGAGACCCATAAGAATATATGCAGAGCAGAGCTCACGTCATAATGCACATAGTTCCGTTTGGCAGAAATACGTCCAATTCCAACAACGCGCAGGGAAGGAACCGTAGCGCGGCGGAAGCGTTTCCATTTTGTGGGAGGCGAAAAGGCGGTCGGAGATTTTGTTAAAAAAAGGAAGCGATCGGCGTTCCATTGGAGAATCGACGGGCGCTTTATTCGGGAACCACCCCGAAAATATCGGAAAACCACCCCTCTCGCCATTGTCGCGGAACGGGCTCTTCGCGTCCGAATCGCGCGCTCCCACCCCTCCCCTTTCGGCGGGCTCGTCTACCTGGCGAGCCGCCCGATTGGCCGCCGCCGCGATCGGGCTTGTGATTGGGTCTTCGACGCCGATCGAGGCGATCGGATACGCCGATACCAGGTGTGCTCTGATTTCGCCCCGCAGCCAGGTATCCAGCTCCGCTCTTGCCAAGTTATCGTCTTACACTGTCGTGCTAAAGAAAAACGCCGTATCAACATTCGAGAGTTGCCAAATTGTCTCTTAGAAAATATTTATTTTTGGAAAACTTCATGAATGTTTTTCCTTGAAATGTTCAGACACTTCAGATCGAAGTGCGAACGGAATTCTCCGAAATATTTGAGGAAAAATATTCACAAATTTTCTTGTAAAGTCGTGATTTATCGAGGGAAATTCGGCCACGCCTGAAGGCTCATACAGCGTTTTTCCTTAGCCCGGCAATACACGACGGACTCGCAGAGACAAAACGAATCTTTTTGTTTACATGCAGAGGTTACAAATAGAGAACCGGGAAAGTCGGAGTATGGACGTATTTCTATCAAACGGAACTTTGTGCATTAAGACATGAGCCCTGCGTCCCACAAGAATAAATGTATAACAGGGCTCACGTCATGATGCTAATAGTTCCTTTTAACAGAAATCTGTCCATTAGTGACCGCAATTACAGACCCCTTCCCCCTTTTCCTTCATTTTCCAAAATAATGAGAAAGTTCTGTTCGAAGGCCAGGAAGCGTTAGGTAATTTGAAACTAGAGAAGGTATGGAAAGCGCGGTTCCAAAGCAATTCAATTTTTTTTAAAAAAAAAACTAAAACATTGCTCAAACCCGTTTTAAGCCCGTGGTTTTGAAAATATTTGCCGCGCATGATGTGAGAGGCGTCATCGGAAGAGGGGGGATGCCCCATAGCGGGGAGCCCGGATCCCCTCGATCATCGAACAGACACCATCAGCGCACAACTTAGCTGACCGGGGGGAGGGGGGATAAGACCCCCCTAATCCACCGATTGGGGGACCTCGACCGTCGCCGCCATCGTTACACTCGAAAGGGCATTGTAATAGCACTTCAAGGTTGCGTTCAAACACCGGTGAGTCCTAACTACTCGCCATTCGCGGGCATTTGGGTGAGAAACTAGTTTTAAAGCGATTCTTCTGAATGAATTTCTCGCCTGTGTGGGAGATTTAAGCATAGATGCTTTGGGTGCACAAAAAAAATTAATTTTTTTTTTTTTTTTAAACAAATCTATGAGGTAAAATATTGGAGTGTTCACCTTATTCTTCCCTGAAGTGCTCAGCTGGTAGGGAGCGGTTTTTGATTTCAACTTGCCTCTAGAATTCTAGTATACTGAAGCAATGTGTTCAAATGTATATTAGAGTTTGTTTTTAATTGTAATTTTCTTTTGTTGCAGCGCGCCACTTTGGCGGAGAAGGAGGTTAGCTCGTTAAAAGAGCAACTTTCCTCCCATCACCCCCTAAACCATCACGATAAAATGGCCGGATCGCCGACGTCGCAAGATGACGTCAATCGTTCCGGCGCCGAAGAGCTCTCGGCCAAAGATAAAGAGGTAAGCTACAAACAACCGTGCCACTTCCATTAGAGATACCTATTGTTGATACTTTAAAGTTTGACTGCTTTTCACACCCCAACCTAACAAAATTTGCTCCTATAGCAAGAAGAGGAGTCAAAGAGGTAAAATTTCAAAAAATGTCCGAAAATGCCCTTAAACCGTTTAAAACTGACCCTTATTACCCGGAAAAAGGTCAACTCTCAAATACTCTCCCCAATAATATATAATGTATCTGTCGCAGGCAAATAGTCAAATCAGGCATTTTATCAAATGCCTAGGCAGGTACCCAAATTTTTAGAGTTTACGAGGTTTTTATGTTTTCACATAGAACTTCCAACTTTTCAATATTTTGAGACTGAACATCCGTCAAAGTACAAACTGTTATTGTGTTTCCCGTTCAAAAATGCTCCGCATGTTCCTTCAACCGTCCAAATTGTGACAACTTTTTACTTTATGAAATGCTGCATATTTTGAGATAAATTTGCATTTAAGGACCAGAAAGAACGTATTTATGATCTTATGAAGCAAGTTTTTTGTACAGAATTCTTTCCCACACGATCAAAGAACTATTTTGTCCACGGTCAGCAAAAAAATCAGAATTTCAGTCTAAGTAAGAATATTTGACTATTTGCCTAGGCATTTAATAAAATGCCTGATTTGACTAATTGCCTGCGACATATCCTTCAATAACCTGCACACGTTGTGTACAGACACTATCTGAACCTCATGGAAGTTTTCTGCGTTTATTCGAACGTGAACGTATTCACGCATTAATTCTCGGGATAACGTCTCCGCACTCACACACACACTCACACGTCTCGCGGTCGCATCTTTTTTTACACGTTTACGACCGCGACTTTCTAAAGGCAGCGTCCGGCGCCGCGACTAAACGGTCATAAAAAAAAGCCGTGTATCTTTTCCTGCCGCCTCCCCCTCGTCCCGCAGAGCCCGCAATCGCGGGGGCCCAAAAATTGGGAGCTGCTAGTTCCTGCCGAGCTATTAAATCCCGTTTTATGACGGCTCCCATACATACTGAAATAATTAAGAGAGGTGCGCGCTGTCTCGGGCGCAGTTGCGGGGCCGCGGAAAAGTGTTCACATCCCCCGGGGAAAAGTGGAGCAAGTGCTGTAAAAAGCTCCTCAAGTGGCAGCTGCGTGGTTCCTGTTGCCACATCGAAAAGGATGTACTATGCCCTGATTTTACAGACGGTGCTTCCATTTCCCGGGCTGAATTCCGAATTTCAAAGCAGTGGCGTGGCGTGCTTTGCGATATATCGATTGATCGGTCATTTAAACCTATATAAAAGTATCGATAAACAGGGTGTTCGCAGCGAACACCTAAATAATCGATTATTTACCACAGCTTCAAATGGGGAGATATCGATAGATCGCAAAGCTTGCCACGCCACTGTTTCAAAGCTTTTCCCGAAATTTTCAATTTTCGCTCGTAAAATTCCCGGGATTTTGGAGTTTTTTGTCGATTTTTCTATCAAAGTTCATGATTATTTTTCAAAATCAAATTTGATAATTTTCTTATCAAACTTGACAATGATGATATGACAAAAGGATAAAAGGAATATTTGACGCCTCACCATAAAATTTGATTTTAAGACATTTTCTTAAAAAAAAATCTCGTATCTACAATTACGAAAAGCTCTGAAAAAAAAAAAATCCAAGTGCAGTTGCTCAGAACAGAGGACGGCTAATTTTTACTAGATCTTCTGCTGGTACTTTATTTTTTACATCGCCTTTCAAAGGTCGGAAAAACTGAACCTATTTTTCGATTCAATTTCCTTTTGGAGTAGTATTGTCTTTCGATGAAACTGAACTGATGCGCATAGTAAAAGTTAGCATTATTTTTCAATGTTCACCACTGTGTTGCGAGTCATAACATTCCTCCTGTTATGTGCATCCGTGTTTTTCGTGCACTTTTAATGTTTGATTTTATTCGTCTCCTCTCACGTGCGCACGTGGGGGGGGGGGGGAGCGGGGGCTGCCGTTTTTGGACCCTCTCCCTTTTTTTTTAATCCAGGAGGCAGAAGTTGATGAAGGGAAATTTTTCGATGAATAGCTGCATTGGATCAATGCACTTGCACCGCGCTCATTGAGGCAGCGCGAATGTTTTTCAAAAGTGAAATGAGGGGTAAAAAACCAAGAAAACCCTCAATACTCACTTCGAATGCACGCTCACTTAGCTCTGCATCGAGTAGCGAGTGTGAAAGGGAAAAATTGGCTTCATTGCACGCTCCCGTTCGAGCACGTTTTGAGCCGATAGGGCGTTTACACTGCGAGCGCCTGGCGGAACAAAAAATAGACAAATAGCAAGAATGCGAATCATGCCCACCCGAACGGAGAAGCCTTTCAAAAACGCCAGTGATTGCAAAAACATCGGAGAAAGGTTAATTTTTACGAGCTTTTTAATCGCTCGCTTTTCAAAGATACGCTGAAGTGGCCCCCGAAGAGCAGGTGAAGGGTTGAATCGGCCCGCTGTAAAAATCTCTCTATGCTCAACATTCTCGATGCATATCAACCACCTGCATTTGCAAATCGGATAGGAAAGAATGACAGTACTGGTCACTAGGTTCCTATTTATGTTCAAGGATTTCTTTCTTGCGGGATGATTATTGAAAATGATAGAAAAAGCGATAGACAAAGATTTCATAGGGTTCATAATTGAAAAATTTAAAGAGAGTCAATTCAATTTTATTGCCGATAGCCTAAAATTAATAGAATTCCGCACAGTAGATCACTGAATATAACTGAGCTATAAAAAAGTCATAAAGCGAAGATTCGAAGAGCCTGAATAGAAGTTTTTCTGAGAAGGAAACCATTCGAAAGTGACATTTTCTATCGCCGAAGTCCTCAGAGAAAATTTGAACCGATTTCATCGATGGTGCTAGGGAATTCCCTCTGTAGCATAAAGTGAATCTTGAAGTGTTCAAGAGAATTTGCACCTTTGCCCCCTTGTAAAAAAAATAAATCGTCCCATAGAGATTGACAATGGCTGATGTTCTTTGAAAAAACCACCCCAAATAATTATTATCACTAGGGGTTTCCTCTCTTCGGTTGAAAATCAGCAAATCATGCAAAAAAAAAAAAAAAAAAAAAAAAAAAAAAAAAAAAAAAAAAAAAAAAAAAAAAAGTTTGCTGCAAATCGTGCTGGCTGAAAAATCTCGGATCGACTCAGCTGAGAAAAAAATCACATTCAGCAAGAAAGAGGAGGAGAAGGAAAGAGGGATACCCGATCCTAGTCCTCCCTCCCACCTCTCCTTCCTTTGATTCTCCATATTTCCTGGACTACCTTTTCCGGAAGGTTCGCCGAGGCGTGATTACTTCATTTAAGAATCGAAAAAAAAACACCGGGAGTAATACTTAATACCTCATTATGCTCGGAGGGAGGGCTGAGGGGGTTGAAAGCGAAACACATTTTCCACCCGATAAAATACACTTGCAGTGCACTGCCGTGCTACAGAAGAACGCTGTATGAGCTTTTGAACGTCGCCAAATTTCATTTGATACAAAACGAATTTGCAGGGTAACTTGAAGTAATTTATTTTCTTATTTTCCAAAGTCTTCTATTCGCAATTTGATCTGAGATATCTCAAAATATCTAGGAAAAATCTTCATAGCTTCTTTTAAAAATACATTTTATATCGAAAGATATCTGGCAACATTCGAATGGCCATGCGACGTTTTTCCATAGGACGGCCGTGCTCGAGGAAGAGGGTAGGGGCACTTTAACCGCGAGAGTGCGTTAGAATGCACTTTTTATCGTAAATCTCCAATGCCAATGAATGGCGCATTTTATTTTATTTATTTCTCCGGATCCCGGTAATTTTTCTACACGATCATGGAACTTTAAAATTAGACGCGTTTAAGCAAGAGCTCAAGATATAGAGCTAGATATAGAGCACATCGCCGAAGGCTCCTGTGAAGTGTTGAGCCGCGAGGGTTGAAGAAAAAGAAAAGCCAAGGAGGATAAGATTTGAATTCAGCCGTAGTCCAGATCCGCTCCACCGATTTTCCATCATTGTTGGGCCTCTCCCCTCCCCCTTCCCTCGGATGGAGGGGCTTCAAGACGTTCCATATCCGTTTCCGGCCGCGGAGCCAGAACCTGTCTTTTATTCCGAAAAATAATAATCCATCCGTTGGTCTCTTCGCCCGCGTCTGGGTCTCCACGACAGGGAAGCACATAGGCCCACGTATTTCTGTCCACTCATTAATTATAATCAGTATTTCCACCGGGGGCGCCAAACCGTCGAAAATGTACACTTGCATCCACGTCGAAGGTCAACAGCCTCTTCAAACGTTCTACGAAACCAGAGGGTACGCGGCCATACCCGCAGAGAGAGCGCCCTGCGAGCTGATTATTGAAATTGATAGACAAGGCGATAGACAAAGATGACATAAGGAGTATTGTGCGATCCTATTAGTTGAAATGAGTCTGAGCTTATGCAGTTAATTTGAAATTCAGGTATGTATTTTAGGTCTATCGATCAGATCCATAATTACTAATCAATTTCATAAATTTTATTTTAGTTTTGAAATTAAAAGCTGTATCACATGCATAAAAAGAGGTAATAAAATGAGGAAAGGATGATCCCTCCATATCTCTTTTGTTTTCTTTGTCTATTGCTTTGTCTATCAATTTCAATGATCGATGATATTTCAATAATTTTAAGAGAACAAGCTCATCTTGAGGTGAAAGGCGAAAAAATTATAAAAATCGAGATCGTTGGGCTTCAGGAAGAACTACGCTAATGAAAATGAGATTTTCCATTGATTCAATGAGAAAAACGTCACAATCGGACGTGTTAAATAAACGCTAAAAAGAACTCTATCGCAGGCGAACCTTACGTACATAATTTTTTTTTTTTTTTTTTTTTTTTTTTTTTTTTTTTTTTTTTTAGCATGAACACGTCCAATTGTATCATTATTTTAAAAATTTGAGTTATTTCCCAAAAATTGAAGAGAGTGAGCTCATCCGGCGATTAAGTCAATAGCCGCAAGAATCATCTGCCTGAGAAGAACATGTGGACGTACTACTTACGCTAAAAAGAACTAAGTCCATAGGGATTACGTGCAACATAGTTGCTTTCAGCACGAATACGTCCACATATATGACGGTTTACTACAACTCCGGTTGATCAGATGCGGGGAACGAGATCATGAAAGCGGCTCTTAGTGTGCGCGGCTCAAATTTAGCAACCCTGCTCTGCCCGACCGGCCATAACTATATAATTTTAGTCGACCAGGCATCGAACTCGGGACGGTTTCGTGCTGACCGATTCAGAACCGGGGGGGGGGGGGGGGGGCTGGATCGGAACGTTCGATGGATACGGATCGTGTGCTCTGATCTCGGGGGGAGGGGGAGGGGGCTCTGACCGGAAGGAATAATGCTGCTCTAATTCCGTTCGAGCTCATTAAAAATTCTGTGTTTCTCCTAATTGCACAGTTTCGATAGGAATTTCGATTCGAACATCGATGAGGAGTCATGGTCTGTGGACTGGCGTGGTGAGCCGAGCACAGGATAAAGATGTTCGGGAAGGAGGGTGGTTTTCGAAGACGACGTCACCGTACAATGTTCTCGCGGACGCTAAATTTACAACCTAAAAAAGTGTGACTACACATTAGCGCCTGCAAGACTGAAGGAGTACCTCACGCATTGCGCCTAACAGTGCGGTCGGCGCACAGCCCATATCAGCGCCTACAAGACTGCATGAATACTTCTCGCATTGCGCCAAACGCAGTGCAGTCGGTTGGTTGGCCTGAAACGCATATCTTAGCGCGTACACTGGAAAAAAAACACATTGAATCTAGAGTCCAGACTCTTGAAAACGTTGACAAGAAAAAGGGCTCTTGATTCAATCAGATTTAAGCTTAAATCAAAGGGAAATCCGCTCAAATTAAGAGGCTTGGTTCTTGATTTATGCTTAAATCTGATTGAATCAAGAGTATTTTTTCTTTTCGATGTTTTTTTTAAGAGTCCGGACTCTAGATCCAATGTGTTTTTTTTCCAGTGTACTTGAAGTACGGGCTGATAAATAAAAGTCAAATTTAAAATGCTGTGGGGAGAGAGGCAATTTTTCCCTTGGACCTCCGCCTCAAAACTAAATGACGTCCCAGGGTGATAGCAAATTTTCGGCGGTAAATCGATGTTACAACGAACTCGACAACGTATCATTCACACGTTGCATTTCTGCGTTCCATTTGGCGGGTAATTTTTTCGTTTTCATTACATCGCACTAATCATACGAAAGGTGGAGTTGATTTTTCCCCGCGATAATTGGCCTCGACTTCAGCCCACCCGATCGGAACAGGCGCACTCGTGAAGGAACGTTTCCACAGGCAGCGCGCGACGACGCCGCGAAGCAGCGCGACCGGATGATACTCTAAAAATTGGTATTTTAGCAAAAGCAGTATCGATTCTGAAAGAAAACAATCAAATTGCGTACTTTCGGTCAAAGCTTTCATTCGCTTGGCCGTATCCATGACCGGAAAGCCGCCAAGGTCTTAAATCATTGCTTCAATTCCGCGGCTCTGACTCGGCGCGGCGCGGGCAACTCCGCGTCGCACGCTGCTTGTTGAAGCGCGGCTCGACGAAGGACGAGGATCGATTCCTCTGGCCGAGGGCTCGAAATTGTTTAATGAGATGCATACATTAGCCGGGTAATAATACATCGTCGGCCTAATAAATATGTAAACGTCGGCCGTTCGGTGGTAAAAATGCCGCCTCCCCCTGCTCCCGCACATCGATGTAATAAATAAGTTCGGAACGGGAGGAAGTACCGATAAAGATCGGAAGTAAGAACCGAACCGCCACCGCGGGACGGTTGGGGGACATCTAAACAACGTTGGACGGCGAACCCCCCATGCGTTGCCAAATTCGCCCGGTCCCTCCAGTGTTTTTTGTGGGGAGGGGGGTGTTTCAGCATAGGCGGATCTCCAGGGGTGCCTACGCCCCCCCCCCCCATTCGCCCGAAAAAAGGGGGAAGAATATAGAAGGAAAGGAAGGTAGAAGGAAGGAAAGAAGAACGGAGGAATGAAGAGAGAAATACGCTTATAATTGGTTTGACGATTGACTCAAATTGAATATTCGATATCATAGAGTTTCAAAACATTTTCAGGGGGAGCCCCCTTATACCCCCCCCCCCCCCCGTTTGAAGTGTCTGGATCCACCTATGTGCTGCAAAGCCGTTTCGAGGGAAACATTGTCACCCACGCAAACACCTTGATCAAAAAGTCCGGTGGAGGGAGGGGGAGTGGAAAAGCACAGGAGTTGTAAGAATAATCTTCCAAAATGAAGATCCAGTTAAAATATTTATTTTTGAGGAAGTACACGGACATTTTTTTTTTTTAAAAAATCAGACACTGTCCTTAGCGGATCCAGCAAGTTGGCAGCATTGTCTTTTCTCCATTTAAACTTATGGAAATATATCGATTCTTGGAGGGACAAGTGCTCCGACAAGAATCGATTATTTAACATAGGTTTAAATGGAGGGAATCCGGTGTTGCCAAATTGCTGGATCCGCCTCTGGACGCAGTGCAAAAAAAGAAAGATGAATAATAATGTAATTTTTAGAGGGAAGATCGATTTTTTAAAAAAATCGTGTTTTAAGGGGATACATTTGGCAACGTCCGGATGTCGATACGGGGTTTTTGACGGCGGGTCGGGATGTCCAGTAAGTGCCCCCTCTTGACTCTTACCCCAATACCCCAGTGAGTTAGAGCTCTCGGCTCCCCGTCTCGCGTGCGAGAATTTTTCAAGGAGGCACGGCCCTTTTCCAGCTGCCCCCGCCTCGCCCGCACCCCCCGCGCCACGTCGGAGGGGGTGCGAGGGTGGGGCCGGCCCGGGAAAGTTTCGCCTCAAAGGGCAATCGGCACGGCCGCCCCTTCGAGTTCTAATTCCGGGGACACTTGAGACTCGGGCGAGAAAGTTTGCCTACCCTTGCGCTTGCATGCCCGGAGTTTTTTCTTTTCGAGTCGCGGGGATCGTGTCGCTGCTAATTTCGAGCTTGTTCCAACTCCCCACTGGTACCGGTCTTGATCAATGCTTCCGCCCGCCAAAACGGGGAGACTCTAACGGGAACGGCCAACAACCCCCCGCGCAGAGGTAAAACGCCGTATACTGGAAGAAAAATATGGTAGATTTCACCATACTCTGACGCAGTGATCCAAGTATGGTAATTAACACCAGACCCTATGGTAGAATTTACCATATTTTGGTAAGTATCCCCAGAGTTTTAGTAAATACCACTAAGATTCTGGTTATTTTCACTAAATAGTATCACTGTGTAAAAAATCAAGTAGACTTAATAGTAAATGGTACCATACTCTTTTTTCAGTGTATGATCAGTTTAGCGTTGCCAAATTGAGATTTTTCACGAAACTTTTTTTATTGCTCCATCTACGAATGCGTAATGAGCCGAGCTCTCAGTATGTTTTTCAATATTTTTCCGTTATGGATAATTTTAGAAAAATAAGCTCTCGCTGAAAAGAAGTATCGTAAAATCTTCTGTACTTGATTTTTTACACAGTGATACTTTTTAGCGAAAATAACCAGGATTATAGTAGTATTTACTGGAACTCTGGTGTTACTTACCCTAATTTGGTAAATACTACCATAGAATCTGGTGTTTTTTACTATATTTGGATCACTGTGTCAGAGTATGGTAAAATCTACCGTATTTGTTTCAGTGTTGAAAGTAAAAATTCAGTTTATCACAATGCTTGAGCATAGGATAACCTCAAATCCAGCGTGACCTAATTCAAACCTTTATCCGCTAAATATCTAGGCTCACTTAAAAACGCCAAGTATGAACATGCCTCGTTTCCTAAGGTCCGTCGAACGTCGTAACCCAATTTTCGTTTTTCCCCTTCCAGTGGTGGGTAGATTCCTATCCTCGGAGTTTGATCTACCTCGGGGTGGAGGAGGTTTTAATAACTTGAAAGTCGATTTCATTTACCGAAGGGGAATCCGGGCCGATATGCGCGAGGCAAATCAAAGCCTCGAGTCGGAAGGCACGAAACCGATTTGCGTGCAATCGGACCCCCGCCCCCCCTCACCCTTGCTTCCGGCCTGACGTCGCTCCGCTGACCGGAACACAAGTGACGGCCAACCCTCTTGAGTCTTGCGTGTGACTTCGTTTGCTTACGTCTTTCCAAGTTGCCGGCTTCAGTCCATAACAAGAACACTATTTTCATCAATCATACCAGAAAAAAATACATACATATTATTGACTGGCGACGTAGAGATGAGCCTCAGTCCACCAAGACTCAAAATTGCGCTGTTGTTATGATACTGCGATTTTGGTCAAATGGAGATGTTGCATGTGTGAGGAATTTGAGATTTGATGTTGATTCTTATGTAAAAGTTCGCGAGAAACACGATGTGCCACTGGTTTTCCCTGAAATCAACTCCCAAGCTCAAAAAAAGCTCCCAAGTTGAGGCCAAAATGGAGATGGAGATATCCCACGATGCTAGTCTTATCAAGGCCTCGTTATGAGAAACGCCTTCAATTTTTGACATGCAACCCGCACGTCCGTGGACCACGAATAGTGGTATCAAGGCGTCGTTATGAGAAATGAAGTGCACAGACATGAAACCTCGAAACGCCTTCAATTTTTGACATGCAACCCGCACATCCATGGACCACGAATAGTGGTATCAAGGCGTCGTTATGAGAAATGAAGAGAATAATAACAGACACGAGACCTCTAATTTCGGTGCTGCACCACTCAACTCAAAAAAAATACTTTTTACTTTCTTGCTCGCTCCTTAGCAACGTATTGCTCCTCGTCTTCCCGATTTTTTTTCTTCTTCTTTCCACTTTGATTTTTCAAATATCACCTAAACCCGCTTCCACTAGCAGGATCCCTCCATATCCCTTTTGTATTCTTTGTCTACAGTTTTGTCCATAAATTTGAAGAATCAGTCCGCCGGATCGGAAGGGGAACGACCGGATCAATGTCCCGATGAGGTCGCAGCAATCACTGGTTTGGGAAGATAAGGGCCCGAGCCGTCGGCCGCATGACCAATCATTACTGATCGGTCGCGCCAGCGCGGCGGCCAGTCTGTTATTCCAGGGGAGGAAAGCAGGAAACGGAAGCATCATACGAATACGGGCCCCCCTCCTCCCCCCGCTCCGCCTCGCCGCCCCCTCCGCTCGTCAGACAACACTATATTTCCATTTAGAATGCTCCGCTAATAATCACTCCGGGGCTCTTTCTTTTCGTAACGAATTTCTTCTAATTTACGCATCTGCTCGGCGCGCTCTTGAGCCGTCTCGCCAAAACTGACGTTGAACCGCCTCGAGTAACATTTGTGCCCGACTCAATGTGACGTCATCATAGTGGGCAGTAGCTTTGCTTATCAGTTGGGAACACTGAGAGGTACGCAAAAGGACTTTTGAACGAGATTGTAGTGTTACTAAATGGAAAAAACAATTGGTGTAGATCCAGACTTAAAACATGACAAGAAAAAATTCTGATTCAATGGATTTTGCTAGAATCAAAACAGTGCAGCCGGCGTTAAACGTACATTAGCGCCTGCAAGACTGAAGGAATACCTCACGCATTGCGCCAAACAGTGCGGTCGGCGCACAGCCCATATCAGCGCCTACAAGACTGCATGAATACTTCTCGCATTGCGCCAAACGCAGTGCAGTCGGTTGGTTGGCCTGAAACGCATATTTTAGCGCGTACACTGGAAAAAAAACACATTGGATCTAGAGTCCAGACTCTTGAAAACATTGACAAGAAAAAATACTCTTGATTCAATCGGATTTAGCTTGAATCAAAACGAAATCCGCTTAAATTAAGAGGCTTGGTTCTTGATTTAAGCTAGATTCTGATTGAATCAAGAGTATTTTTCTCGTCGATGTTTTCAAGAGTCTGGACTCTAGATCCAATGTGTTTTTTTTTTCCAGTAGTAAAAATACCGTCAAAAAGTCGAGAAAAGACTGACAAAAATGATAATGGAAAACAAAAGACGATTGACGGTCAAGTAGTGGATGACCGTATCAGCGAGGCGTTAGCTTTTGCAACGGAGCTGAAGGTTCATAATTTCGTCGAAATGCCCATTAAATCAAACAGAGCGAGAGTATTGATCCGTGGCGGGGTGTGATTTACGATACATCGATTGATCTGCCATTAAACCTATGGAAAAGGATGGATAAACACGGTGTTCGCATCAAACACCGTACTAATAATCGATCTTTACCGTAGTTTCAAATGGGGAATATCGATAGTCGATCATCAACGCTTCGCTACTGGTATTGATTGAGTGTCCCACTTCCGAGAAAAGAGGTTGTGTGGAGCATTCAACAGTTCGATGAATCTGGAGACACGGGATAAGTTTCTGGAAGTTGTTGTTCCGGAATGCTTAATGCAGATGCTTTCGAGTTCAATACAGCTCAATCCAGCACGTTAGTTTAAGATTTGCGAGCCAACCCCGCGTTACTCCGAATTTTCGTCGTTGTAACCGACAAATGTTCAGCTTATCCCCCTCCTTTTTTGCCACCCTCTTTTTGTGAAGTGGACAGTATACCCAAAGATACTTTAAAACATAAGTAAGCTGCTGTAAAACGAACTCGGCAATATTCCTCCAATTTTTTGTGCCTCGTGGATGACGATGATGTCTCCAGCAGATTTATTCTGCCGTACTAAGGAAAAACGCCGTAAGAACTTTCGAGAGTTTCTAAATTTCCTTCCATAAAATATTAGTTTTTGAGGAGAGTTATGAATAATTGCTCGTGAAATTTGTAGATAATTTGGAGCCAAATAATAAAGAAAATTCTCTGAAAAATTGAACGGAAAATATTCACAAGTTTTCCTGAAAATTCGTTTCTAATTGAAGGAAATTTGGCAAATGACGAAGGTTCCAACATACGGTGTTCTTCCTTAGCACGGCAGTATTTTTGAAAGTGGTAGACAAAGCGATAGGCAAAGAAGACAAAGGAGAAACGAAGCGATCCTATGGTTGTTGAAACGGGTGGTTAACAAAAGGGGAATACTAAGGCCTCTTGTGGGTTGCCAGTCCTTCGTCCATTGGAACCACCCGCTTCAACCAATAGAATTGCTCAATTTTCCCGCGTCTTCTTTGTCTATCGCTTTGTCTATCAAATTAAATAATCAGCCCGCAGCTGCGACAGTGCTCTGGCCGGCCCTGTAATCGTGGTATCCAATGGGCCAGACGCGCTGTCTGCGGTCGTTAACTTTCTGAAACCGAAGCTGAAATCAATCCTCGTTGGCTCACCGTCAAGAAATCTCAGGATGGTTGAAATTGTTCTCATCTCTTGACGCATTGTTATCTGAAGTGCCAATCCGTTGAAATGAGGTGGAATGTATAGGGGAGATACTGGGAACGTGAAATTAGAATACGCATGTCGTTACTCGTCGAGTTATCTGTCGCGAGCGGAATGATTGTATATTCACATGACGATGGCAAACGGACGATAAAATCCCCACTTCAAAGTCATAGCTTTGAAATTTTACAATTTGAGTTCGATATTTACTTGCACAATTAATTTTTTTTTCTTTTTCAATGTGGTATCTGAAATTCGAATATTCGAAGAGAGCGGACAGATTCAACCACCGATAGGCGAGAAATCTCGGAAATCTACGTGTGGTCAACTTCCAGAATTGACGCGCACGGGATTGCATACTTTCCAGGCTTTATTATAAAAACACGTATAGCATGAAGGAAAAAATTCCGGACCCTCTTGCGGAATTTCAGCACTATTCCAGTGCTCTCAGTCCGCCCTCACAAAACAGTATTACAGCCGGACTTTTCAGGAATTTGGAACTAGTATACACCCTGTTCTCAAAATCTCCAAACCTATCCATGAAAAAAAACGAAAATTTGGGAAATTGAATGGCCTAAGTATTGATTTTATTTTTTACCATTCCTCTCATGTTTTCAAGAGCCGTCTCTGCGTGCACGGCCAATGTGACGGAAGCACATTCAGCATATCTGCTAACCCAGTAACCAGGCAGCTATCCCTAGATGGCTGCCGGAAAAAAGGGTTATGACCCACGCGGCCATGCTGTGCACACGGTCCTTTGAAAGAGGTAGGCGAACATGACTTGAGGAACCCGACTTGAAGGGGTAGCCGCTCTCAGGGCGGCGTGCGGCGTGGGGATGGAGGGAGGCAAGAGCCCCGGGGAGGGTTAGGGGGTTGGCACGTGGAGCGAAAGCTGCTGACCACGCGCGGAGAAAGCTCGCCGGCGGGGGAAGAGGGTGAATCGACTTGAAATATATATACATATATACGTGTATAATAAAAAGGCGGACTGACAAAATATCAGTATCACTTGGGCTTTATCTTTTGACTCTAATTAGTCAGCGTTTGATTCATTCGCGTATTTCGTGATTTGAATACGTTTTCTTTGCCCCCTCCCCCCACCGCCCGCCACCACCCTTCGCCTCCCAGTCAACCCTCCTAATGTCCGGCGCCCGGCGCCCCTCTTTTTACTTGACCCCAGTTATCCAATATGACCAATGACCACCCCCTCCGTCTCTCTTCTCAATCAACTCCAAGTTTCTAAATCCCGAACCCTTTCCCCCGCCCGCCCCCCTCCGCGTCCTTTTCCTGACTTTTTTTCTCATGCGAGCGGGTCTTTCTCAACCCCTTCAGATTATTTTTACCCCGCGCGGGCCCTTTCTTTGGCTTCGGTTTTTCTCGGCTCCTTTTTTTGCCCGATAGAAGGGTGATTTTAATCGATACTTTACAATAATGAACGCGTATATTTGAATATCCCCTTCGCCCACGCCTCACCCTTTCTCTTTACCCCTGCTCCTTGTCGACCCGCGCTTTTGACCGAGGACCGAGCCTTCCCTCGAAACCCTGGCAACCCTTCCAGCCTTCGATACGCGGTTCGACTCGGCGTCCTTTTGATCGGTTTATCCTTTTAGGCTCATCCCAGGGATCATGCAAATTCCACCCTTTTCTTCCACCAACTCTGACACCCACGGACGATAACAGTCTAAGAGTGAAAAGTTACTTTCTCATTATTGTTTTTCCGTTCCTCCTTTGGTTAATCATAAAGAAAGCATTAGGATTAACCGAAAAACAGGGTACAATGAAATTTCTTTGTTTTAAAAAAAATAATTGAATCAAGTTATCAAAAATTAAGCTTTTATTATTTTTTAAATTTTTATTCTAGGAAGCTTTTGTTCTTGTTTTAGCCTAGAAGCTGGAAATTTTATTTCAAAACTGTAAAATCGGACAATTTTGTTGCAAAGAATACTTGACTCCGTAACTTTGACCGACGAAAGAAGAAAGAGAGCTCTCTGTATGATGCTGAAATCAAAATCCATCAGATACTGAAAATTTTTCATAATCCTCTTGACCGGAGGGACAATACAAAACATCATCGACCATATGTGCAAGTAAATGTAACCTTTCTAAAGGTCCCAATCATACGCAGCTAATACAAAAATCGCAATTGTTTTTCTCGCAATAACTACAAATGTTTCTGCCGTCACTCTTCGCAAAGAAGTCCGAAGAGATAATCAATTTCTGTACCCTGGATGAAGTAGAGATACAAATGAATTCATAATCGTAATCAAGTGAGAAGACAATACAATCCAAGAAAGTTGAATGAGGAATACCGATGTCTCGAGAGTTGCGGTGCTCTAAAGTTGCGTCATGTGGCTTGTCAATAGTTAGGTCTACTTACATTCCAACCGCAATTTTGGGCAAAATTCGTTGTTGAACGCATGTTGAGTCTCACAGTCAGTTGTCAGTTTAATGACTCGTGCTAAAATGACTTCATAGAATGTGACAGAAATTGTTTCGTGACCTGAAAGAATACTGCTTCACTTTTTCCGATATCGCATTTTCTTTTCAAGTTTGGATATCGATCCTTACCTCTAAAACTTGTATTGTACATGTATTGTTAGAACAGGAAAACAGCGAGGCGCGCAGTTTTTTTAGCGCGCTCTTTTTGTTTTTCGTGTGCAACTCCGCCATCTCGATCGTCATGAGAAACGCCTTCAATATTTTGATAGGCAACCCGCACATCCTCAGAGCACGAATAGTCGCATCCAGGCGCCTCGTTATGAGAACACCTCCGATTTTGTGCTAATTTTAGTCTCTTATCCTCGCCTATTGCAGACACTTGTCGTCATACGAAACGCCTTCAATGGTTTGATATACAACCCGCAAATCACGTATAGTCCCGTCCACGCGTCATTGTGAAAATGCCTTCAATTTCTTGTAAATTTTTCGTTTTTTTTTTTCTGAAACGGAATGTTTTTAACTAAACCAGGGTTTTGTCTCATTCTACTTATAAGTGTTTAGGCATTCCATACTTTTGAGAAGTCTGGATTTGTGTATGAATCTTTTCCGATTTCTAGATGCGACATAAAACTTCAAAACACAGAAACCAAACAATTTTCATCCCGTCAGAGGCACATATTTTTACAATGTTCATTGAACCAATCATGTTTTTTTAATCTTCCTTTTCTCCTCTCGTTCATTCAATAATTTAACGTTTCCCTGATGTTTTCTAATGTTTTTAACGTATTCTTGGCATTTGTTTCAGGTGAGTGATGCAAAACATTTCCCAGAAAAGTACACGCTTGATCGAAGGTAATTATTTCATCACGCGTTACTTCCTTTTATCTTCACACATATTTTTTAAAACAAACAGAGAAACTGAGTGTCAGAGTTCCCGCCGATACCCCCATCGAACTTCCTTCTCGCTGTGCCTTATCGTCAGTGGGTGGATTTCCCGCAGTCATGCGGGAAATTGGCGTCACAGACAACGAAACGAAGTGACGATCAGCGAGAGTTTCCTACACACGCCGAGCAGAAACGCGCGTTCCGCTCGGCGTGTTTGGGAAAGAGCCACCGAAGTCAATATGTGAATTCTGAAATCAAACTCATCATTTAGTCGCTCGCGGGGGAGAGAAACGGCGGGAAAGGCGGGGAGGGGGTGGTAGAAATGATTACAAAGTAAGATCGATCCGAAAGTAACGAAAACATCTGCGCATCTCCTCCGGGCCGCGCCGGGGTGGGGAGCTATGTAAAAAGACAAGCCCGGCCGTGTTGCGGGCGGGTATCCGCCGAGATGAAAGGGGTAGGATGCACGCACAATGATACCTGTTAATTGAAAATCGGGAGACGAACCCGAACCGTGATCAGAGCCCCCAGCCGGCGCCGCGAAAGAAAGGGAAAATTCTGGAGGGGGCGTGCGAGGCTCCGGAGGGGCCGCGGCGGGGCGGGGGGGGGGTGGGTTTGGAAAAGGGGCCTGCTAATCAATTCATATCAAACCCAAACGATAGATGCTCTCCCCGTCCGCCGCCGCCCGGAGCTAAGTCGAAAATCTACTTGAACACTCGAAACCCCGAAAGGATAGGTACGAAAGCCTCGATGCCGGATGGCCGCTACGGGGGTGGCTCGGCCGGGCCGCCGCGTGTTTTTCGCGGGTCATGTGACGGCTCCGCTCCCAGCGCCAACACACACAATAATCCTGTCTTTATTTTATAATTGCTGCGTCTTTCTCTTTCCCGGCCTCGCCTCTCTCGCACTTTAACGTACGTAATCAAATCCGCCATCTTGATATCTCCTCAATTCCTCATCCCTTTCCTGGGACCAGGCCCGGGCCGCGCGCCGCGCCGCGCTCCGACCGTGGGAGGGGGTAGTTTTACGATCAGCCTCACTTCGGCGCATACATTAATATTTAATTTTCTTTTATTATCGATACACCCACTTCTCGCGTCCAACTTTCGGGCCGCCCGAGCTCTTCGCTCCGCTTCTGATTAAAGTATTTATATAGGAGGAGTATAGACTTCTCAAAATATGGAGCTCCAAGGGCCCAAAAGAACAGCCAACCTTAAAATCGCCACTATATAAATGTCCCTACATCCATGGTTCATTTTGAGATAGTGCTTTAGACTCGATTTTTGGCCTGTATCGGTGCGATTAATTTTTACACCCGACGTCACGAAATTTGTACGAATTATCTCTGGCGTTTTCAGCATGCACGCGCTTTTCTAAAGAAATTTGAGAGTTTTATTTTATATTTTTATCTTGCCATCAATCACAGAGATTGGATAGAAAAACCGAGCTTACGTCAAAATTGTCTGGTTAGAGATGGGCGCAATAAAATATAGGACATAATACCAATAATAGTAAATTGCTGCAGAAGATTTTTTTTAGCCCACCTCAAAGATCGAGGGCGACAAAGCAACATCGATTTACCATCCTTTTGTGAGCTCTGCTTCTTCTAAATTTTCAGTTAAAAACACCCCTGGAATTTATGTAATGCCCGCTAAATGTATAATTTTCAAGGGCTCGCTCCACATAATGAGCAGTGGCGAGGCGTGAGTAATCGATTCTCAATATTTCCCCACTTGAAATTTTGGTAAATAATCGATTATTTAGGTTTTCGTTGCGGACAATCTGTTTATCGATCCTTTTCCATGGTTTCAATGGCGATCAATCGATATATCGCAAAGCACACCACGCTACGCCACCGATTAACAGCGGCTCAATAACGCTCGTTTCAAGTAACAGTTTCGTACAAGTAAACTGTAGAATTTTTTAAACTAGAACAATATCTCAGTTATCTTACTTGGTGTAAAAAAATAAAGTCGGGAAGAATGTTTACATTTTTTGGTGGTGTTTTCTTCTCGTGCGAGCTGGCAACAGGGCGACCGAATAAACGCCTATTTTTTAATCAGCCTCTAATCCTTAGCGTCATGCAGGCAATGGCTGGAGCTTCCCAAGTTCCCAGCTTTTTTTTTCTTTTTCCACAGTATTATTGGGCTGCCTCTACAAGCAACGACCTATCTCCCAAGCCAGGTCCCACCTGTTGATCCACCGACCCTTCCCGTCAATTTTTTTCTGCTTGTTAGACGTGTACTCTTTATAGGAAACGCTTGAGAGCTTTCTTAACCCCAAGACGAGCTTTTTTATTTGTTTAAAAGCTCCTCACGCCCGATCAAATATTCATGGGATTTCGTTCCTCTCCGTTTCGTCTTCTCTCTCTTCTCAATATTCATGGTGAAAGTTGGTCGCGCGGGGTTTTCTCAGGCAGTATCCGATCGGAATTATAAGTTGATTTTTTATTCAATGCGGAACCATTATCACCTCAGATTTTTGGATCTAAATTGCGGTTTCAATTCGTTTGAACCATGAGTGCGAGGAGAATGATTTGTCGCCAATATAATTTGCCTGGCCGATGCAAGCAAAGTCGCTAAGAAATGTGTTTTTTTTTATTTATTTATTTTTTTACAAAAGCTGCCTTTGAGTTGAGGACATTGTTTGGCTCAATTTCTTTTGTTAACTATTAGATAAAAGATGACTCATATACTGAAAGCTAATTTTTCCTATGCAAATTCTTTTTTTTTATTAAGTCAAAGAAATGTACCTTCATCTTTGCTGTGAAGTTAAATTTCTTTACATTTAGAAAAAATGTCATTATTATTATTATTAAAAAAAAGAGTATTCCACTCGGAAATTTTTTCCGACTGTAGAGGGAATTTTACTTTGAGTGAAAAAACTGAACCGAATGAATAATTCCAGCGCTTTCGACTTTTTTCTACGAACCTTTCAAACTCAACCGCAAAAAAAGTTTTTCCGGTGGCGGGATTTTCAAAAGCTGGTTTCTGGCTGACTTTTCTCCAGCACCTCTTCAACTTTTATTTTTAACTTTAATCATTTCCGAGACTCAAAACCAGAGATTATTTCAATAGATGGCGAAAGTTTAAATCAGTTGTCTATTTTGTTCAAGAGGCCTGGCTAGGCCGAAAATAACTGAAGTCATTCGAAAATAATCTGTAAATTCTTTATTGATCTCTTGAGATGCTTGGCATGGACCCACTCTAAGCACGTTAATCCAGCTGTATTTCCCCATTTTATTGGTTTTCTTTGTGTTTCGAGACCGCAACGCTCGAAGGTGCTCTCGCGACTGACTAACCATTGACAGTTATTTTTGAACCATCCTTGCCGAACTTCATCTTTATCTCAATTTGTATAATCACGCTCCATCCAGGAATAAAGAAGGGTTTCAATTTTTACATAGTCCTCATTCGGGTTGCCACGTAAAACGATAATTTAGAAGTATCAATACAAGTTTTCATAATTTTAATTATATATTTGTTCCGAATCATTTCTGAAAAGTTTCTGAAAGGAAACTATTTGAAAAATGCGGTAAAAATTTGAAAAATCCAACAATTTCCGTATCAGAATTGAATCCAAAGTGTACAAATAGCTATTATGTGCCCTAATAATGCAAGGAGATTCTCCGTAAGGGCTATAAAGCATATGCATTACCAAAAAAAAAAACCTAGGTGTAGTTATTGTTTGCTTGGGCAGGGTGTCCTTTCTAAGCCCACCACAAATACAGTTAAATACAGTGACTTTTCGGGAGTTGGAAGTAAAAACTTCTCACGAGCTGATCGATGTGATAACAGTGCAAGCGAAATTTCGTTCTTCGTGTGGCAACCACGACGGAGACCAACAGACCTTGCGTAGACGATAAGAAGCTTCGAATATAGGCTGTGAATAGCCGGCATCCTTATTGGAGTCAATTAACATCAGCCATCCCCCCCCCAGCCCTCGATAGTGGGGGGGGGGACTTCTCCCCCTCCCCCATGCACACTCGAATCCAGTGATTGCCAAACGGCGCTGGGAGGAGATGATCCCGGTTCGCTCGCGCTCCCGAAACCATTCTTCCAGTGGCGTGGCGTGCTTTGCGATATATCGATTGATCGGCCATTTAAACTTATGGAAAAGTATCGATAAACAGGGTGTTCGCAGCGAACACCTGAATAATCGATTATTTACCAAAGCTTCAAATGGAAAAATATCGATAGATCACAAAGAACGCCACGCCTTTGCATTCTTCATAGAAACGAATAGTTCAAGCATTATAATGCAACTTAGATTTCGCAACATTGCGCTTAATTTGCAACTAAACGATACGAGGGTTTAACTGGAATTTTCAGCCCGCCGTATTCTTACTTACTTTAGCGTAAATATCGTTCGCGTGTTCCATCGTTTGGTTTGCTACAAATTAGTACGAAATCGCTAAGTCTGGGCAGCACCTCAGAGCTCTAAACGTCGTTTCTGCAAACAATGGCTCGAATGAGGGGCTTGGAGGGCAAGGCGATTAAGTGCAGTTTTTGCTATTTCGAGAAATAAGTGTTTAAAATTTCAAAATAACGTGGGGCCTCCATGGCAGAAAGGAGGTTATATTCACTTTTTGATGCTTTAAGCACACATTATGGGTTTTGAACTTTTTTTTGAAATTTCGAGTTTTCTAAGGCCTCTCGGGTCTAAATAACTCAAAATTAGTGAAAAAAAATTTTTTGACTTTTTTTTACCCAAAAATTTTGACAAAAAAGGGTGGTCAGTATGACTGACCACTGAGCAGGATAGGAATACGCAAATTCCCTATTCACCTATGTTGATATAATTTTCGTGTTTTTTTTTATTTTTGTGTAAATAATGATCCTTGTCTCTACCTATCCGCGCAAGACATTCACTTTCTGCCCTCCAAGCCCCCACCCCCTCCCTCGCAGACCTCCCCTTACCTTCCATACTAACTTTACCAGTGAATTATAAATGTTGACTGCGTAGATTTTGTAAGTTTTTCACTTTTTCTTACATGTTTGTAAGTGAGAGAGTCTCTGTTTTTTGAAATTGAGTGAAGCTAGTCTTAGAAAAATGTTTAATTTATTATAAAAGAGTATAAAAAGAGCAGAAATATATAAAAAAAACTTGAAGTGAGGAACATATGAGCGTAACTGGAATAAGTAAGAAGGCAATCGAAGACCAGTCGCAATGAAATAAATTCATTTTTTCGAAATGTAACGATAATGGTCCTTTCCCACATGAGACTAGCAATTTTAAAATAATAATTTTGGTCAATAATTAAAAGTAATATGAACATAATCATAAAAATTACCGATAAAAAAAATAATAAAAAAATAATAATAAAAAAAAAAAAATGAAATTATCAGACTGAAAGTTTGATTACCTCGAGGTCATGTAATTATTTGTGTAATAAGTTTGAAACAAGTAAGTGAAATAAATCGTCAAAATGAGGAGAGGATGAATCCACTCAGCAACAAGTATCCAGTTCCAGCTCCTAGCCGCCTGCTCGGTGGTCAGTTATACTAACCACCATGTTCCAGCATGAATTAAATAATCAAAACTTTTGAATTTTTCACTTGCCAAATGACATTCTCACAGCATTATAGTCTGACTTAATATTTTACTACTAAATCAGAACCATTTGCGTCGCACAAGCAACTGACAACCGCAAAACTGGAGATAACACCGGCAGCACCAAACCTCCAACGAATCGGAGGTAAACAATAGATGATAAAACAATATTGCCAACATAACATCGCCCGGAAATATTTTTTTTCATATTCTGGACCATATCCCAAGTACAACTACATGGTTGGTAAGGGTATGTCGCGCCAAAACGGCCATGAATAATTATTTAAAAAGGTGGTCAGTATAACTGTTTAAGTTGGATTTTAGTTGTGAATTTTTCACAGAGTATACTTTCGAACTAAGTTTAGTTGAGATCATGAATATCTCAATTTTTTCACAAACTGCACTTATACGCCTTGCCCTCCGAGCCCCTCAAATGCCCTCTCAAACTGACGTTATTGCTGGAAACACTGCTGGTAAAATTGGGTCACCTTTCGACTGGGAGGAATTCAAAATATGGGTAGTGCTCCTTCGTTCTCTCGTATAGTAGGAATCCTTCCTTACGAAAGCCTCCAAAAGTATGAGGAGAGCGTCCCTTTTGGTCCACGTCAGAATTCAGTCCGAAATTCTTTCGCGGTAGACGAGTGACCCAAAGGAGCAAATCCGCTCCATGTAAACATTCTTCAAGGTCGAAGCAAATTCAGGTCCCGCAAACTTGAGACTCCCTTCGTCGAATCCCACCTTAATCCGATCCCTTTGATAGGGATTTTTTCGCCGGTTGAGGACATTCCTACGACAAGGTTGTCCACTGATCAAAGACGATGCATCCAACCTGAGGAAACATTCTGAGCAGCGTGATCTCGGATGCTCCTCGAGGTAAAGGATTGCGTCTTTATCGTCGTGCGACGGAATTCGGAAAATTAACTCACTTTGAACCTAAATCCACCCTCTCCGCACAGACAAACGCGCCTAAAACTCAGGCTGTGGCGCCGTAATGTAGGGAGCGCTATACAATTGAGGATAAAAAATGACTCAACCACAACGTAACGAATCCGTAACGTAACTTATCGCGGAATATCCTGCTGCATTCAGCATTCTATTACATATCTGTTTTTGCTGCATAGCTTTAACAATAAAATATAACATTTGCAAGTTTGGGCTTGTTGGCCCAATATCTCCGCAGAATTTCGGACGAAGTTTGATTAGGAAGCAAATAGGGGTGCAAAAATCTTCAACGCGATGACGTATCTTCTTATCAGGCGTTATTGTCGCACGGCAGAATTCTCGGTTTGTGTCCAAAATTCTCCTTACAGAGCCGAATTTTTCGCCGAAGAAAAAAGAAGAAAAGGTTGTCTTTTAAGTCCATCGCTTTGTCTATCAATTTCAATAATCAGCCTGCTAAAGTTTTCTTCGAGCATTGTCCATGGAGAAATTGGATTGCTGATTCAACAATTAAATTGTTAAAAAAATATGCCCGACATGCTAAAATGTACATTTTACAATATTGGAAAGCTAATTTAACCACGGAGTGGTTAAATTAGCATTTTTTATTGTAAAATCTACATTGAAACATGTCGGACATATTTTTCAACAATTTAATTGTTGAATCAGCAATTCATCTTTTCCGTGTGCAATGCCCGAAGAAAACTCCAGCGGGCTGATTATTGAAATTGATAGACAAAGCAATAGACATAAAAGACAACCTTTTCTTCTTTTTTCCTCGGCTAAAAATTCAGCTCTTCAAGAACAATTTCGTGAGGCTAATCGAGAATTTTGCCTTGCGACAATTTAAGATGCAACGATTCCTCTCTCTTCGTGATCGTCATAACTTCAGATGCCCGTCCGTTGTTCTTGTTTCAGCCGGAAAGAAATCCGCGTTCCATCTACCGAATCTTTCTCATCCAGATCGAAGGGATGACGACAGTTCGGAATGGGGAGGGGGGGGGAGCAGGAAAGAGAAAGCAGGACTCCTCGTCGGGAATCGGGATCGGGCGTGCGACAACATCCTGTGACACGACGTCCTCGTTAGACGGCAATAACTCGCGGGGCCTTCGACATGGCCGTCGCCGTCGTCGTTGTCGTCTTCGTCGATGGCGCTGCCTCCCGCCCGCACTCGCGCACCTGCGAATCCTCCCGGCGAGTGTTTTCCTTTGGCTAAGTGGCGAAGGGTGTCGCGGCCGGTTTATGGGCCCGGCTCTTCCGGCGCGCATTCGGGGCTCAATGGCCCGCGACCAGACGAGCGCCCAGACCCCGACGCGAAACCTCGCCTCGTAAAGTATTTCAAAATAAACATAACGTCGATCGTTTCGGATTGCTTCTTTCCTCTCTTTAACGGCTCCGGTAGCAGCTCGTTTCGGGGACTGGGAACGCCGCGCGTCCAATCCCTTGGCTCTGAAACGACTCGGCTCGAACTGAGCGAAAGGGGAGGGAGAGATATGATGTTTTTGGTGGTTCAATCTGTCGAGGAGAGACTAACACGGCCAGAGATATAGAAAATGACATCGTAAAAAAAGTCTCTTGGGTTCAGAGTCAAAAATCCTGAAACATGGTTTAATTTTTTTTAAAGATTCGTTCAATTTTTTTTTTTTTTTTTTTTTGAAAATTGAATTCTCTATTCAATCGGAGTTTTGTTCGAATCGAGAGCCAAGCCCTTTAATTAAAGCGAATTTTCTTCTGATTCAAGCAAAGATCCGTTTGATCAAGAAGCTTGTCAAATTTTTTAAGAGTCTAGACTCTGGACGCAAGAGACTTTCTTTCCCAGTGAAACTTAATTTTCCATGGAATTTCAGAGATTTTCCTGGGGTTGCGTATGCAACCAACAACAATCCTCCGCAAATTTGTCGAGAACCTCCAAAATTTGACTCGTGAAATTTGATTTTCAACATCAGATTTTCTGTTTCTTTGCATTTCATGGGATACTAAGTCCACTGCAGAAATTTTAAAAAAAATTATTTTTACATCATCAAAGAGATTCAAGAGATTTTACATCATTCAACCTAAATTGAACGAGTTCGAGGCATCGAATTCGATCCTGCTTTCCAAGTCGTACCCGTCGTTAAACAGTTCGAATTCAATTTTTTAACGCGAAAGTAATCGATGGATGGTAGACGGTGGGAACTTGAAGAGGAGGGAAGAAGGAGGATTTTTTAACGCCTGACACTTCAATTATCGGCTGGTGATTTTGACCGCCCTTGCGTTGACCATCTGGTGGAGACTGCCCGACAACAGACTGATCTTCTACGCCCCCGGTTCCTGGCTCCGCCGCTCGGCTCAGGAAAACGCGTACCTCTATCCCCACGTGAGCCCTATTTTACATATAAACCCATGCTTTCTGGGGCTCATGTCGAGATCGAGGTACGCCCTTACGTCAGAGGAGTTCGCTGGATGTTTCGAATCCTACTTAATCATCTACTCAGTTATCATCGATACGGTTACCCCTGTCAATCATTACCCGTCTACCCGTCCGTCATTTGCAGCTGGTCGATTTTTGAATCCATGTCGAATGATCCTGATCGATAGATCCCTATCTTAGCAATGTTTTTTATCGATCGAGGTCCTTCGATATCGATAAACCCCTATCTAAGCAATGCTTTCTATCGATCAAGGTCCTTCGATATCGAATAAATCCCTATCTAAGCAATGCTTTTCATCGATCGAGGTCCTTCGATATCGAAAATCCTATTAGCAATGCTCTATCGATTAAGTCCTCAATATCGAAAATCCTTTTAAGCATGATTCTTATCGATCGAGGTCCTTCGATATCGAAAAATCCCTATTTAAGCAATGTTTTTTATCGATCGAGGTCCTTCGAAATTTTCTCCGTGTGAGGTTAGCGCGGTCAGTCCGAAAACGCTCCATCTGTTAGAGCTTTCAGTCGCTTTTTTCAATACAAAAAAAAGCGAGCGTTTTGGCATTAACTCTCTTGAGCGCGACGAGCAATGTTGGATAGAATAGTCATTACGAGTGTGACACGACCACGGTGGAAGTGGATCATTCAATACGCAATCCATTAAAGTTATGTTAATCAATTATCTATTTCCGGCGAAGCGTTTCCGCTTAACCCCGCCCTCCCTCCCTGCCCTTGTGGTGATTATTTCGGGGGAGCGAGCAATATACCGAGTCGAAATTCGAAAGTAGTCGCCGATAATTGTACGGCTCGTTATCGAGAGCTTCTTTGTTCGCTTCGGCATGTGACTTTTAAGCGAATCCTAAGTGAGTGTCGTAGTAGTTTAATACATTTATTTCAGAGAGAAGTTCCAGCAACTTCAGCCATTTTCACTTCCATTGTTAAAAAAACTAGGGATTATAAAGGAATGTAAAAAGAATGTATGTATGAATTGTAAAGTTTGACAATCTTCGTTTGTTTTGCATCTATGAAAATAATATTGACCGACGGTTTTTCTTGACATTTATAGTGAATATCATTAAATAGATGAAAACATTGCAAGAAAACTGTTGTTCAGTAGTACCTTTAAAAAGTGAACTGAACATGAATGAAAAGAGGAGGATCTGGAGACTGACGTCTCATTTTTTCCAAAATAACCTCCCTAATTGCTAAAATTTGAAATTTATTGATAGCGTCGAGCTTGCAATGCGCCCAGAGGGACATATCTCAAAAATTACACAAGGCGCCACCTCGCACCCTCCTCACCTCATCTTCCATGCATATCCGATAGTGTATTTATCTTTGCCAAGGAAAAACGCGGCGAAAAATTTCAGACTCTGCCAAATTTCTCTTTATAAAACATTTCTCCTCGAGAAAATTCAGGATTTTTCCCTTGAAATTTCCTCATCTACAAACGCGGATCCAGCAATTTGGCAACACCGGGTTCCTCCATTTAAACCTATGCTAAAAAATCGATTCTTGTCAGAGCACCTGGACCCTCCAAGAATTTATGCATTTCCATAGGTTTAAATGGAGAAAATCACGTGTTGCCAAATTCCTGGATCCGCCAATGCTTATCTAATTGATGAAATTCTGTGTAAAATCGTTTGAGCAAAAGGGACCATTTTGCAAAGTTTTTCGAGAGATCCGAATTTTATCGGCAGAGATTTGGCAACGTGGAAAGGCTGATACGACGTTTCTTCTTCCTAGCTGCACCGCAGTCTCCAGAATCCCACGAAAGCGCATCGCGCTCCAGATCTAGACGCGCGAGTCGCGACTATTTTCTCTTTTGAAAGGTATTTATCACTCGCGATCCGCGGCACCCTGTCACAGAACCCGGTGCCAGCCGCGGAGACCAGAGACAAATTAAAAAATGATTTATCTTCGCCCAGGTGAGGAAGAGAGCACGTTTACTTTTTCCCTCCGCCCCCGCCTTCTTCTTTTCCCCCTTTTTTTCTATTTCTTAATCATCCGTGTACATGCACAGAGACGCTTACAGCCGCACGCCTCAAAACGGGCGTCGGATTCACCACTCCGATCCTTGCTTCGCGATGAATCGCGATCTGCCATTTGAACTTATGGAAAAGGGTCGATTATTCGGGTCTTATTATAATCGATTCTTTTCCATAGCTGCGAATTGAGAAATATCGATAGTCGCAGTGGCGTGGCGTGCTTTGCGATGTATCGGTTGATCTTCCATTTAAACCAGAGACAAGAGACCCTCCACTAGTATCTTGGCCATTGTGGAAGCTTTTACTTTCGGGACTTCAGCATTCTACTGTTGACTTACCTACATGGTTGATGTTTAACAACGTGTTGGCAGTTTCGTTTCGCAAACAAGTCGAAAATGGTCGAAGTTTGCGAAACTTGTTTGGCTCATGACGTCACCCGAAGCTCATCATTGACCATGTAGGTAGGTCAACAGCCGAAATTGAGGTGATGACTGTTGCTCCCTAATAATTGTCCATAAGGAACTGTTGAATCCCCGAAAGTAAAATCTTCCACCTGTCGCTAGGAGGCCAGTGGAGGGTCTCTTGTCTCTGATTTAAACCCATGGAAAAGTTAAATAGGAAGGTTAATAGAACAACTTTATAATCGATTCTTTACCACAGCTTAAAATGGGGAGCTGTCGATAATAATGATTCACGCCTCGCCATTGGATAGTCGATGATTCACGTTGCGCCGTACTGCTGTCGATCCGAAAGAAGATAAACCTTTAGGGTCATCAATCCTAGGATCTAACCTTTGGAATTTTTTTGGGAAACGTCCAAAACATCCAATGAGCGTCCGAATATGTATCCTTTCCTTTACCGACTTTCTTCCTGCCTCTGTTAGGTTCAATTTTCAGCATGGTTCCAAAAAAATAAAAAAATAAAAATTAGAGCGAAAAAAAAATGAAATACAATAGACAATGACAAAATTAAATGAATACAATTGCAGAAAAATCACTTTTCAAGTCAAATGAAAACAAATTGATCATGGATGACGATTTATTCTTTTGTGTCAAAGCAACTTTTTTTAGGGGAAAGAACTCTTTAAACCCAAGATGATATTTTTCTTCAAATTGAAAAAAAAATTAAACAGTTTTCTCAAAATCACGAGTTGACGTTCAGAAACCAATTACCGAACACGCATCCGAGACCGTATTTTGTAACCGATTTCCGCGCGCGGTGACAGAGCGCCGTTCGAACGGAGGAAAAGAGAGCCGGATTGAAAAAAAAGGGGAGTTATTTTCGACAGCCCTCCAACTGAGTTAATTAATCGCTTACCAGACGCAGTCGCTCGTCATTTTCTCTAGGCTCATTATGAGTGTCGCACCGTTTTTGATTAGTTTCTAACCGCTCTAGACCCCCCCCCCCCCGGCCGCTACCACTCTTTCGGGGGTCGAGAATCGATCAATTTTTTGGCGTTAGACGATGAGTTGAGGCAGATGACATCGGGTTCCAGCTGTTATTTTTGAACTGTTTTCGAAGAAGAGCCGATAAACATCGGGGAAAATTTTGAAGTTCGATGAACGTCTAAAATTGAATCGACTTGTTCTCAAGGACAACATTATTAGTCGAAAGAGAACTAACCAATCGTCACACCTCAGAGGGAAAATTCAATTTTTAAATAACAAAAATGGTTTTTTTTTTTACGAATAAGTAACACCATGTCAAAGAGGGTTGACAAAGAAAAATTGGAACAGATTTTGATTTCCATGTCTCATGAAAAATAAAATCCGTTAATTTTCAAATTCCTCGTCTTAAACAGTGATTAGGGATCCTCACGACCCGATGTCTCGCGTCCTTAAATTACGAACTAATTGACAGGAACTCGGAGACAGAAACACTGAAAAACTTCCGCCTGAACCCGCCACGCCGGGTAGTTTTCGTGAGACTCCGCCAAAACACCCCCTGTCGAAGGCCCCGGGGGTGGGGGCGGGGGTTGAAATGAGAACCACCTTTTGAAAAGTGATCGTCTCCTCGAAGTGATAAGTCGGCCGATGCTGAGTGTTTTGTTTTAAGTTTGACAACTTCCCAACACATGTGTTTTTTCCCCTTCGGGCGGCCCTGGACGACGATCCGGTGTCTCCTGGCCCCAGGACCCCGGGGTCCCACGTCCTGTCCCTGAGGCGTTGCCCGGCGTCGCTGAAAACCCTGGAAGATCCCCAGGAACGCGTGAAAATGTTGCCACGCCGCCAATATTTCAAATTTCGTCTCACCTTTGACTAGAGGAAGCACCTCAATTCTAACGGGAGCCCTGTTTTACGGACGAAATCCATACTCTCTGGGGCTCATACAGAAAACAAGATACGTTCTTACGCCACAGGAGCGACAATTTTTGGGCGATTTTTGTTCAGCAATGTACGTAGTTTTACACTTGCCCTAGCCTGCACTGGAAAAAAAAAAAAAAAAAAAAAAAAAAAAAAAAAAAAAAAAAAAAAAAAAAACACATTGGATCTAGAGTCCAGACTCTTGAAAACATTGACAAGAAAAAATACTCTTGATTCAATCGGATTTTTGCTTGAATCAAAACGAAATCCGCTGAAATTAAGAGGCTAGGCTCTTGATTTAAGCTAGATTCTGATTGAATCAAGAGTACTTTTTCTTGTCGATGTTTTTAAGAGTCTGGACTCCAGATCCAATATGTTTTTTTTCTAGTGTGGTATCAGTTGCTTAGTTTTAAGACTTTTGGGCAAATGTACCTTTTCCGGTAGATGAAAAACCCCACATGGTCCCGTGCCTCTGTTGCGATGTGCTGAAATAAGCTAAAGTCTCCCTCCTACAGAGCCCCCATTATAATTGGAGTCGTTATCACCAACACATCGACTCTATTTTTTTTCCTTGTACCACGAAATTGTTTTTTTTTTTTTGTTTTTTTTTTTCATCAGGAAAATTTAATTATCACTGTTTCTCCTTTTCTGTTATGAGCCGAGTAATTTTTTTCAAACTATTCCCATGATTTCTCATAAAAGGATACAGGCGATTGCTTATAAGACATCGACATAACATTCGATCGATTAGGATGAGCTAAGAAAGCAAGAGGAGGAGGACAAAAACATCTGAATAATCTCTTGAACTTTTGCAAACTGAATGACAAGAGGAAAATAAAATGAAGGAATTTTCATCTCTTCTACGATTTGAAAACTACACTACTATACTATACTACTATTTTCTACTATTTTCTTCTACTATTTCTTTATATGAAGGTCGGCAGTTTGACAATCCTGCCGAGGAGTGTTTTTATTTTCACGTGCAATCGGCAACATGGCCTCGTCCCGTGGGGCCGGTTTTCGGCGTGGTCCATGTCAGATGGAGAAATATCCAGATCAGCTTTCGCTTTTTCGAGATTATTTCAGACTGAAGTGAATTATTGCCCTAGGTCTAGGCTCAGGGCTAAAGACTCTCGCCTGTCTTTGTTTTCATTTCTGATTTTTGAGGGTGCGGATGTGCGGAGTCGGCGGGGCGATCACCCGGACGCAAACGGTTTTTTTCTACAGCTCAAAGAAAAACAGATAAATAATGTGGACTCAGTTCAAGAAAAAGGAACCAAGCCACATTCGGTTATTAGAGAAAAAGTGGTTTAACGTTTTCTCCCTCTGTGACACTCCGTGTCAAAAGTGAAATTTGAATCCATATCTGGAGTTCTATACAAATTATTCGTAGACTTGCATGTGCTTGTTGGGCTTTAAATCAGTTTTAATCAGTTTAAATCATTTTCCTTGACAAAATAACTTGGGTCCTCTCTTCTAAATTCAGCTCATGATGTTAGATAGAGAGAAAGGGGAACTTCCTAAGTTCATTACACATGAAACCGCACTTGAGGGGTTTGGAGGACAAGGCGCATAGGTGCAGTTTTTGCTATTTTGAGAAATACGTGTTTGGAGTTTCGGAATCACATGGATCCGTGTGGCGGAAAGAAAGTTCAAACTGACTTTTTGATGCTTAAAAATTGGAATTTGGGAGCGAAGTTTTCACAGAATATGCATTAAGACTAGTGTCCTTGAAATCATTAATATCTCAATTTTTCAAAAAACTGCACCTATGCGCCTTGTCGTCAAGTCCCTCAATTGAGCTCATGCTTTTAGATAGATGAGACATGTAAGTTACGGACATTGCCACTTCGCCTTCATTTTTCAACGTAGGCCACAAAACATCCTCCGAGCACGATTATTTATCTAATCGCGAATGTGAGTTTTGTATTGTCCGCAAACTTTCCCTATCTGTGAATTATGTTAAAGCCCGCCCGGGGAATTTGGGAACTTGCTCAATTTTTCTATTCAAGTATCTGTAATTATTGATGATGAATATATATAATTTAAAATGTTAATCCACCTCGGAGATGCAGCGCTCCCTAGCGAAAATACAGACAACGCCTCCGAGGCCAATCAATAGGATTACTGTCGTGCTAAGAAAAAACGCCGTATGTGCATCCGAGAGTTGCCAAATTTCTTCCAATGAAATGTTTATTTTTGAGGAGAGCCATGAATATTTTCTCTTTAAAGTTTTAAGATAAATTAGATCTAACTCGAAGAAAATTCTCTGAAAAATCGAACAGAAAATATTCCCGAATTTTTCTGATAATTTGTATTGAATCAAAGGAAATTTGGCAACCGGCGGAGGTTCATACGTCGTTTTTCCTTACCACGGCAGAGTAGTCGGGATATGGAGACAAAAAAGCCTCCAAGTCATCGGCCGCGGGCCGATCTCTCACCCGGCGCCGGGCACGGTATGCAAAAGCCGATATATTATGCACCAGTCAGGGAACAATAATTGCAATCAAGGAAACATTGAGGATCGAAGCCGGCGCCCCCATCCTCCAGGGGAAAGGGAGGGGGAGGGGCATACGCACACGCACACATCTTGAGCCCAAGGAACAAAAACTGACTCACCGCAGGAACAGATCGCGAGACGGCTTAGCCAATTTCTATCTGCATAACTGCGGAGCACGAATTATAAGAATTTTCACCCCCACCCTCCAGCGCGCCGCACCCCTCTTCACGTCGCCGATGATGCGTTTGGTGGGTGGCAGGACTTATCCGCTGCCACGATGCCACGTTGCCGTCTTTTTACACACACGAAGAATGATAAGGGAAAACGCCGTATGAACCTTCAGGCGTTGCCAAATTTCCGTTGATAAAACGCGAATTTTCCGGTAAACTTATGAATATTTTCCTCCCAATTTTTTCAGATCATTTTGTTCGCGATTTCGCCTAAAGGTCCTGAAAAACTCAAGGAAAAATATGCATTACTTTCCTTACAAATGAAGGTTTTATCGAAGGAAGTTTGGCAACTTTCGATTGTTCATACGGCGTTCTTCCTAGCACGGCAGAATGCGTCTGAGAAGGGTAGCGATCAGAGATGGAAAATTTCATGAAATTTATTCGCGTGAAATTTCACGAAATTTTTTTGGGGATGCATTCAGGAGGCCAATCGCTACATTCCCAGAATCGCCAAATTCTAATTTTTCTATCAGTGATTTTTGAGGTTTGATGGGAGTTTTGTTTTGCCGCAATTGGCAACCCTTTTCACTCATTGGCGAGCCTCAAGGGTTGAGATGACGACTGATTTTAGGGGCCATGCTATTCTTCCCCGATCCCCCTCAACCCGCAACCCCTCCCGACCACCACCACCCGAATTGTTTGTTGTGACGGGGTGGAAGTGTGGATAACTTCCGTTTTGCTCTCGAGCTTTGATTCGCTGCAATTTTCAATGACCTTGATTCGGTTCATCGCTGAATGCGGCGATGAGAGTTGTACAAGAAAGAAAAATTGAACTATATCTGGCGTCTAGAAGCCGCTCTATTTTTGGTTCGTCCGATAGATGCAATCGTTCTCTTTTGTGTAATTCTTGAAATAAAAGCTCAACAATGCACCGAATTCCATGTCAAACTTTATCTTATTTTAACCGAGTTTTATCTTTAAACGGTTCACAGTTTTACTGTGCTAAGGAAAAAAACGGCGTATGAACATTTGGACATTGCCTAATTTCTGCTGATAAAATGTTTTTTAGAGAAAAAGTTACCAACATCTCTCCTTGAAATTTTCAGATGTGTCAGATGAAAATGCGAGTAAAAATCTCTGCAAAATTGAAAGGCTAATATCCAAAAGTTTCCCTAAGAAATCGTGTCTGATCCAGGGAAATATGACAAAGTTCAATTGCACATACGGCGTTCTTCCTTAGCACGGCTAGAGTTAGTCTCTGAAATTTCGAACGATGTTGTACGATTCTATGAACAGTGATTTCAGAACGTGTCAAACAAAATTATTCAGATTTTTCGTATGATGTGAGCGTAAATTTTGAAGCCTTTTACCTGAGATGCAAAGTTTTTTTGGTTGTTGTTGTTGTTTTGTTGTTGTTTTATTTGCTGAAGCACCATCGAGGTTATCTCCCAATGGCAGATACACTTTCTTAACTCCCAGGATCCAAGGCGGTAAACGCAATGCAACATCCCTTAGATCCTCGAAACTTACCCTCGTATCCAGGCTCGCGACGAAGCCAAACGGACCAGGAGGCGAAAACGAGCGGCAAAAAACTCAAGGAGAAAAACGAAGCGAAAAAAAAAGAGACACAAAACCCTCAACAACAAGCATCGGAACAAAGGCGAGGGCGAAGCGCGCCAAGAGTCATTTTTTGTCAATAAAATAAATAAATTATTAAAGAAAATCTAAAACAAAGAAGAGCGTCCCGGCAGCGCGGATGAGGCATCAACCCATTTATCTACCCCTATGTAAATGAATACGCGGGGAGGGAGAGGGGGAGGGAGGGCGCAGAAATCGGCAGAGGGGTACACTAAAAGATTCATCCACTGCTGCCATACCTAATTTCACTTTGGAAATAACGTATCAATTGATTTGAGCCCCCCTCCACCCCTCCGTCCCCGGCGCTGCCGTCGTGCGAGCTGCGGATCTCCTGAAAACCATTTTGAAACAATAGCACTGATTAGACGGGAGAGAACGGGTTCCTTATCACTCATTTGTCATTCTTCATCAGCTCTCAACCCTCTCGCTATCCCTGGGGCTCCCGGCTTCCCCTCCACGGCCGCGGCGACTCATTACTCCTTCCTCCCTTAGTCCCTTCGACAGGGCGCTCCCATCCCGAAACCTGTATCTGTAGCAACGTTGCGATCCGCCGAAAGTTCTCGCTATGCATAATTAGTACCAGTGGCGAGGCGTGAATTATCGACATTTTTCCATTTGAAGCTATGGTAAAGAATCGATTATTAAGGTGTTCGTTGCGAACACCCTGTTTATCGATCCTTTTCCATAGGTTTAAGTGGCAGATCAATCGATACATCGCAAAACACGCCACGCCACTGATCAGTAGTACTAATGCGGAGGGGCCGCACTGGAAAAAAAAAAAAACACATTTGGATCTAGAGTCCAGACTCTTGAGAACATCGACAAGAAAAAGTACTCTTGAATCTAGCTTAAATCAAGAACCAAGCCTCTTAATTTGAGCGGATTTCCTTTTGATTCAAGCAAACATCCGATTGAATCAAGAGTATTTTTTCTTGTCAATGTTTTCAAGAGTCTGGACTCTAGATCCAATGTGTTTTTTTTTCCAGTGTACGCGCTAAAATATGCGTTTCAGGCCAACCAACCGACTGCACTGCGTTTGGCGCAATGCGAGAAGTATTCATGCAGTCTTGTAGGCGCTGATATGGGCTGTGCGCCGACCGCACTGTTTGGCGCAATGCGTGAGGTATTCCTTCAGTCTTGCAGGCGCTAATGTACGTTTAACGCCGGCTGCACTGTTTTGATTCTAGCGAAAATCCGATTGAATCAAGAGTATTTTTCTTGTCGATGTTTTTAAGAGTCTGGACTCTAGATCCAATGTGTTTTTTTTTTTCCTGTGTTCGCGGGCCGAAAAAAGGTCATAATGATGCCTCTCCATTTGGAGGGATCCTTTTCAGTATGGAAAATATGGAAACAATTCATAAGGCAATAGAGTATCGAGCGACGTAATATAAAATGTACTATGAGAGAACAAATCATTTTCAGATCGACTTTTCATGTGCGTCATCGCCTCGCATTGATCGGTGTTGTTTTCAAACTTAGGAAGCAAAGCCCCAACCAGGGGACTGAAAGAGTTATTAAGAAGGAGGAGATAAAGAGTCGATCATTCAAAAGCTAATTTTTGGCTTTCATTCAAATTCAAATGAAGTGCGTATTGATTTTTGCTTAGTTGCGCTCCTCAGCAGAGCTTTGCCTGACGTCAGGAATATTTCACTGTTTCTTATCCTCCGTTCTAGCGTCAAATCTCTGCTCAGACTTCCCCCTTTTGGGTTTTTAGAGACGAAACGATCGGAGCCAGAGGTTCTTGAGTGCACTGCAACGTTGCAAAATATGATGTTACAACTCATTTCTGCACTCATTAACTCGCGCATGTAATGAAAATCTTAGGGTGTTTTTCTGAAGCCAAAAAAAATCCATCCACAATTTTCAAAGGTTTTTCAAATGAGAATACATTTTCGCGTGAAATTCAAAGCAGGGGAACACGCTTACCTCTCAGTTTCAAATAGTGCTGATTCTTGCAAGTTGGCAATTAGATTTTGTCCATTTAAATGCATGTGAAATAATCGATATTCACCGTTGCAGGCTGTCTCATTTAGAATCGATTATTTATACAGATTTAAACGGAAGAAAAACGGCGATACGAATGATAGAGGATTGCTACCCACCGGTTAAGGTGAAAAGAGGGGGTACGAGCTGATTGCAAGCGAGGGAACCACATCATAATCACCTGATCACTTTGGATCAAAATCCACGCCGCGACCATCGAAGCGTGGCCGTTCGCCGAAAATAAAGGGGTCGGGGATATCTCCTCTGACGTTAGGACGTATCTCGATTTTAATGTGAGCCCTGCGCTCCGTATAAATATATGCTTTTCGAAGCTCATGTGGAATTAGAGATACGCGCTTACGTCAGAGGAGCGACGATATCAGGTAGCGGAAGTTGGGCCAAAAACCGAGCGAGGACACAGGAAACGAGCCTATACAATACTGCGAATCGATTGTTGAATCGTTATCGAATGACTGATCGATATATAGCATTGTAAAGATAGGGAGTTATCGATCGAGGTAATTCGATAATGATTTAACAATCGACCTGCTGGTTCACTAAAACCGGGACTCATCCTTCATTTTTTGACCAAGCCATCAGTCTACTCTACTCTTACTCGTGTCACGGCGCGGCGTTGTGTAGAGAAACGCCTTCAATTTTGTGATATGCAGCACGCGCATCCGGGGACCACGAATAGTGGTATCAAGGCGTCGATATAGTAATAATAGAGATGTGTATTCTAACTCGGCGCTAATTGTATTATAGCGTCGTTACGAGAAACGTTAATATCTTAGTTAGGAATTGATTTCGGTTATTCTCGTTGCGTAAATCGCGTTCTACGTGAAATTCTGGTTCGGAAACATCAGAATGTTTAGTTTCGTTCCTTGTCTACTGGCGTGTTAGGTTCTTTTACAGTGAGAAACAACGCGTACAATCTTAAGAATACTACATGGCGCTTAGGTTGTTTTGAATTTCCGGTCCTCAACTGTTGCATCCTGAAAACGACGTACATCGACACCATAAAGGCGTCGCTTCTCCCCTCCTCCGCCGTATTTCGTTTGTGTAAGTGAATCCACGTATTTTATCGCTTTTATTCGAGTGTTTAACGGCTAACAGCTGGTCTGGATGTTTTGGCTTGTCTCTTTTTTCCTTGTGCTGAAAAAAGCGCGCTTCCAGTCGGCCGGGTGGGGGATCCACCGCTAGGATTACTGCTGGAAGCCGCGATGGAGGAGGGGGGGGGGGCAAAGGACCAAGAAGAGTAATGCGGGGGAGGGAGCCCTCTCGACGGATATTCAGGTGTCGATCCCGATAAGTTTATTAACTCTGAAGACGTGTCTTGCTCGGATTAAAAATACACCGCTGTTTTTTGACGCGTTTTATTATCGTCGGCCCTAATTGTTATCTGTTATCGCTGGCGGATGAGACAAGTCTGCGGGGATTTGATGGGCTGGTTTGATTGCGCATCTCCCCCACAAGATGGAGGGCCTCCCCTTCCCCCGCGCTGCGGAGGAAAGGGACAAAGAAGTGTTTGGACGTTTTAAGAATACGCCAGTAAATTCATTTGTTTGTGAGACGATTTTTTCTTCTTTTTTCACGAAACTTTTGCGAGGGGTTCGTGTTCGTGAAGGAAAGATCGCGAATTCCATCGGCCGTTGCGAGGTGTGGGGATTTGCGAATTGATAACTGATTCCAATGGCTTTCACGAGAAGAACGATGGCGCTATTGAAAAATCTTGAAATCTCCTCTCAAACTTTAAAAAACTGTTTTAGGAACTGACCCACTCAAAACCCCCAAAGAATCAACTTAAAAATACTCCAAAATTTGGAATTTCCAGACGGTCACTTTTTTAAAACTTTTCGAACTTTTAAAAACTTTTTAAACGATTTTTGTGACCACTTTGAAAATACGAATATTTCGGCGTTTTTAAGTTGATGTTTTGGGGGTTTCCGGAGGTCAAAGAACTTCGGGAAAATTCCTGTGACATCAGGATCCTTAGTTCCTTCGATACAAGCAATTAAAAAAAATGTGCATGCAACAGGCCCAATCAAGATATGAAGTGCAAAAGTTGGCAACAGTGTTTCCATTAACATCCATTTTAAATATCGATTCCAAGTGCGGCAGTCTGCCTCATAGAATCGATCGTTTCACATACTTTAAGTCGAGGTGAAACAGTATTGCCAACTACAAGAATCACCATAATCTCGGGTCCCCGGTCGTAATCGAGCACTTAAACATGGGGTGCCTGATCCCGGGCTGATTGTGAGACAGAGACAAAGTGCACTCAGTAATTATTAGCGAAGATGAAGTTTCGAGGAAAGGGAAATAATTTCACCCCCGAGACGCGCGAGCAGGGGCGAGAGGGGGTGGATGCGGGGCTGAAAGGAGTGAAAGGGACGAGATACGAATCATTGATTGATTTTCCATTACCATTGAAAACCGAGTACTTCTGTTTTCTGAGCGGCGTGCGAGGAGAGAGTCGACCCTCTCCGTCTCCCTCCTTCATGTAACGCACGTTCCGTAAAATAAATGATAACGCGGAGGATAGAGGATGGACAGCGTTGCCTGGATACATTAAAAATCATAATTACTTCGTCTGGAAACGATGGGAGGGAATATTTATTTCCGATTAAAATGTGGTAATTAGGGATACCCAGTAAGTTTCAGGATCTGTTACAAGTCTTGGAATATCCTTGAATTTCGCATGCATCATTCGTTATTTTTATTTTTTTCAACCTTTGGGAGATAGTTCCATTCTCCTTTCAGTATGTAGTCTTCCGAAATGTCGATTATATAACCACCCTTACGCATTACATCGTACATTTGCAATCTCATGACATCTACGGTGATACAACTATTCAGCCACGTGGGAGCTCGTGTTGCCTACCCTGAAAAATGAAGGCAAACTAACCGTGAGCTATGATCGCTTCTCCGGGTTATCAATAACATAGAATGCAAGCTTATAAAGAGGGAACTTGGATTTTTAGGGATTCCTCGATGTCTTTTTGTATCCCTTTAAAATTTCCTTGAATAGCTTTCGATTTTTATAATTAAAAATCCTTGGGAATCCCTTTCTTTTGTCTTTCAAAGCAAAAATCAAAGAAAGGATCAAAAAATAAAGGAAGTTTTCAAAATGAGGATGATTAGACCATTCTCTCAGAGAAATCTCCGAGTTCTCTTCGTTAAGAGCGCCAAATGTTACTTATTTTAGGAGTTCATCAATGCAAATCGAAACTCAAAGGCAACTCTAGCTTTCAAGCAGGAGTTGGACGTAAGACAGCTTTCTTTCTTGAGCTTTTGAGTTTGTAGGTGAAGCCCAACTCAATGCTTTTCCTGTAACCAAGCAACGCTAATTTTCATTTTCAAATATTGAGGATCCCGGCAAGCTTTGTCACGTTCAAGATCACAATTTTCCTTGTATTGTTGAACATTCATACTTTTGCTCCTCCTTTTTTTCCGTACTCTGAGGTTCACACTTGTTCAGTCGCCGAACTTTGGCATGACTGTCACAACCTCGCAAATGCCTCGAAGTTCGAGTTTTTAATTCCTTGTTTAAGTAATGAATCCATCCAATTCTGAGATCCCTTATCCCTTTACACATGCTCTAATCCTTTCCTCCCCAGGTCTCTCACTCTCTTACTCCCTCTCCCCTCAGCCCCGAGCATCCCCCTCCCCTCCATGCGCTACCCCCTCCCTCTTGCGGAACCTTTAATGCAATGGCGAGGCGTTACTGATCGATTATCCACATTTTCTCATTTGAAGCTATGTGAAGAATCGAATATTGAGGTGTTCCTTGCGAACATCCTGCTCATCGATCTTTCTGCATACGTTTATATGGCAGATCAATCGATGTATCGCAAAGCACGCCATGCCACTGGTGTCAATCAAAAAAATTTAGAGCATATTCGACAGTATCGAAGACTTTCAGCAATCGGGACCGTAGAAGTTCGAGAAATGAATATCAGTGCTCGCAGTCATTTCCCGGGTATCAAAAGCAAAACAGTATTGCAAGGTGAAGATGTTCGATGGAAGTAGCTCATAATTATGATTTATTTTTAAGTTTTACCGCGGGAATCCACCCGTTCTGAGATGGTACACCTGCGCTCAACAGGGAAATCGGAGGCGATGTCTCAAACGTAGAGACAGCCATTGAACCCGGGAACAATTCTCGCGGGAAATGCCCGAATATCCCGTGGATATTCGTGGATGCTGGGATTCCGGGAGCATCTGGCAACGGCGGAAGCAACAGAGTTCCGAGTTCCGGTCATAAATCGAGGAACTAAGATCAAGGTCACGGCAAGGAGCCCTCCCCCTGGCAGCCTCCAGAAGTACCTGGGAAACTTAAGCTTTGGAAGTTGGCCCTCGAAGACGTCGACGGAAGTTCAGTGATAACTTTCCGGGTGTGTGCTTTACGAGCCTTACCGACCCCCCCCCCTCATTCCTCCCTCGCGCCGCTCCGTTCCATTCACCTTCGATGAGCCGCAAGGCGGGGGGCTCGAGGGAGTGTGTTTTTTTTCTTCTTTTTTCCAATAGCTCATGTTTGGTTACTTTTAATGTAAGCGTATTTTTATTTGCATCCTTTTCGTCGTTGTCTCTGTAGACGATTCTTCCTCCGAGATTCTTGCAAAGACACGCTCCCGACGCGTGGAGGTTTCGCTTTTCGCAGCCCTGAAAATAAAACACTGAACACTGAAAAGAAATTGGTGGATTCTAACTGAAGTGTAATGTCAGCGATAATCGTTATCTTCTGCCATCAAATCGAGGCGACACCGCGGAAGGCGCTCTGAGCAACTATTCTACCACAGAAGTATTGCACAGTATCAGGCGTAATTGAAGGCGCACTAAAGGTGTGCGAATTGACTGGTATCGTTTACAACTGTGTGCAATTATACTTATCCTGCGATACGCGGTTCCTGTACGGTCGATTTTCGCAGAATTTAGTGTTGGGTGGCATTTTTTGAAGGGGAACTTGAATTTTAGCTCAAATCTTCAAAATTCGAAAATCCAAGATGACAGTAATGGCCTGAAAAGCTTTCTCGGCAAAAAGCGGATGGATTTCAACGAGAAATGTAAAACTCGAACTTTGAGACATTTGTGGGAGGTTGTGACAGTTTTATTTTAAAAATACCCGACATGGGTCTCACATGAGTTCAAATTTTCGCAGTTTTTTAGAGGCCGTCTGCTTGAAATTTACACCTTCTTCAAAACTTATCCAACAATTTTTGCTACTTCTGAATCGGAAACTTCGGAATTTGAAACTTTCAACCCTGTTCTCTCGTAAACATCCGATATGAATTGCAGTCGTTCGGGAAATACGTCGCACCAGGTGAAATTGTCTTATGGTGTAAAATGGAGGATTTACGGTCGAGGTAGCAACATGCGGTCCATGGAGCGAGGTGCATACCAACACTCGAGCGAAAGTGTTGTTAAGGTGTTGAAATGCTAGCTTCCGGTCAACCCCGTAGAGCTTCGGTTCCCGTCAATGCTGCACCCTTCTCAGCTCCTAACGATACAATTACACGGTCGGAACTCTTCCTTGTTAGCAGTCAACGACGCCTTTCCTTCCCCTCCTCGAAAATCAACCGAATATTAAGGTACTGTTTTTGTATATCGATGGCTCTTGCTGAAATTGTGTTATCTAAATTGCAACGTTTGAAAATCTACAATCCTCTAATTTTTTTAAAAGGAACCACCCAAAATACTTTATCGAAATTTTCGGCGAATTTTCTTGTATTACAAAGTAAATTCACATGAAATTTAAAATGAAACCGTCATGTTGCTTTAAAAAAATGGGCGGATTTTTGCAACGTCACACTCGTTGATGCGCATTTTACAACTTTAGCCGTCTTTATAACGAAACTGGTAAACTTGCCTCCTTTTTCACTAAAAATCGGATTTTTTGCACAGGTATTTTTGAAAAATTTCAAAAAAAGGACACCGATTTGTGTGAGACGACTCTTTAGTTTCAGACTATCGCACGGTGCAACGAGTCAACAGAGGAAGTTGGACAAAATTTTGAAACTTGGAAAGCTTATATTTTCGATAATATGAAACAAATAAGTTTAAAAGTGATTTCAATAGTTTTACGCGATTTTTCCTGTCAGAGGCGCGCCCTAATATTGAAATTATGACGAAATAAACTTAAAAATTTGAAATTTTAATAAAAAATTTCACGCTCGACCTCTTCTAATAGCTCGTCCCACTGTGTCCCGTCACTCTGAGCCAGGTTCCATAGCGCATCCTCCTTCAAGTACGTGACGTAATTTATCGACGGCCCCGCAGGAAAATTCGGGGCCGATTCCATTCATCAGGGCACGAGCTCCGTTCCCCAATCAAGCTCCGAAGGCCGCCCGATGGAAAAATATGGCTTAAACTTAGGGAGGAGATAACGAGTGGGTTTAATTTCCATCCTTCGATTCCGCATCTACGTCCCAACCCTTTAATCCCCGACTCAAGTCGGAGGGAGGGGGGCGCAAGGGTAAGGTATTTGCGGGAATGGAGGGGGAGGGCAAAAAATATCTCTCACATACGTCAGATCGAAGACCTGGGGGGGGGGGGACGGGGGAAGGAGGAGGAACGAGCCGGAGGAGGCAACGCTATTCTAATCTAATGAATTAAACGAAACGCATGAAGTGGGGGGGGGGGGAGCAGCGGCGGGGGGTTAGAAGGAGGGGGGGGGAGCTCGCGAAAATCTCGCCGTTAAAACGAAGGCTCAGCGGCAACGGAGCTGAAGCGCACAATGCCTGGCAAAAGCTGATGCTCCGATGCTCGGCGGGTTGCGTTCGGGCGAAGTGGAAGGAACTGCTCTTTATATTCGAGTATTATTATTGATTATCGGAAAAAGGGTTAGTTTAAGCGGGCGCGCAAGGAACCCCTCCGCGGCCCTCCCCTCGATCCGGATCGGAAGATAGAAAGAGAGGAGCGATATTATATATATTTAGAATGATTAAACCTCTCTTCAATTTGGATAGGGGCCGCGCGCGGGGGGAGGGCACGGGTGAGATTCTGGAAGGGGCGAGAGATATTGCCTCATCTTCCCTGACAATTAGACATCTAGCTCCCTTGCACGCACACACACAGACCCACATCCGCGCGCGCGCGCTCACACATTCGCACATCCGCATCCATGCCGCCGTCCGGGCTTCAATAGCTTCTCGTCCTTCCTCTTGCATTGGAAATGACGAGTGCGGGCGGCCCGGGCCGGGGGGGGGGAGGGGTGGGTAAGACGAGGGGTCGCTCATTCAAAGCGAACCCCCCCAATCAATGTACTGCACGGCTTATATACATATTCGCGCAAAGTTCGATGTCTTTGAAGGTGTACGAGTTCGAATTTTATCTTTCCCCGCTCGCTCTCCGCGCTCTCGGCTCCGAGGAAATAAACGCCCGGATTAAAGCCGACCACCACCCTTCGGCTGCCCCCCCCCCCCCACCGCCCCTTGACGTCCTTGGTCGAGTGGGCCTATGATCGAATCCGGCGCACACTGCGATGTTTTCACCGTGCGGTGGTGAAAGTTGCAAGGCACGCCTCTTATCGCGCCAGGTTTCAAAATGTTTCATTTTCAGTTTTTTTGGTTTTTTTTACGGAACCATCAATATTCAAAGTTCTCACAAGTCACTTTGCACGGGCTGAAGGAGAATCGGTCAAATCCTCAAAAGTACTATTCGTCGGTTTTTCTCAGAAAAATAAACACTGACGAGAATCTGCAACTTCACAATGCGCATTTTGTGAAATATATCCTGAAAGTGAACACCGTGGTTTACCATTGCAAAAGGCAAATAAAAAATGTCATTTCTTCGAGAAATTTTCAAGTGGGTGCGGACCTACCTTAAAATTTGCATGACTTTCAGTATTTTTACCTCGATAGGTATTTTGTGCAATTTTCACAAAACTGAGATTTAATGTTTCCTAAAACCTAGGCGGATCAAAAAAAAAAAAAAAAAAAAAAAAAGGAACCGTTCGCCGGAAATAAGGAGAAATAAAGAAAGGAAGAAGGAACAAAGGAAGGAAGGAGAAAGAAGGAAGGAAGGACGCTTGTATGTGGTTATCATTCATGACGAAATCGACTCAAACTGCATATTGCATGCCTAAAAAATTTGAAAATTTTCGGGAGGAGCTCCCCAGACCCCCCTTACAGTCCTTACACCCCCCCCCTTTCAAAGTGTCTTGATCCCCCTATGTCCTGAAATTTCATTTTTCGAAGTTTGATGAGATTTTGCATCTCTGATCACACACGATTCAGTTTTTCCTCAAAATCCGTCGTCGAAATTCAAGCTTTAGCCGAGTTTCGCCGTCGGGCAGCGCAGTGTGCGTTGAACATCCCTAGTCGAGCGGTCTCTCGATCAAATCCAGCCTTTGCCCCCATCCACGTCCGCAGGAGCTGCCGAATATCTCAAGGTCATTCGATTCACCCCCGAAAATTTCGCCCCCTTCCGCCCCCGCCGCACTCCTCGCGGTTCACCTTCCGCTGATTGCGTCCCGGGTCCTCGGCCGTTTTAGGGGCGATTTTACCTCTTTAGCAAAAGTCAAGCCGGGCCGAGCCTCCGGTCTCCGCTTTAATATTCGATTTTTGACGTTGATTAGCGTCCTTTTGCCTGTCTCCGTCCTCCCAGCGCACGATGGAAAGAGGCCGGATACCACTTGGAAACTTTGAAAGCTTATGTTTTCGAAAATAAGATACAAAAAAGTTTAACAGCACTGGAAAAAAAACACATTGGATCTGGAGTCAAGACTCTTAAAAACATTGACAAGAAAAAGCACTCTTGATTCAATCAGAATCTAGCTTAAATCAAGAACCAAGCCTCTTGATTTACGCGGATTTCATTTCGATTAAGCAAAAATCCGATCGAATCAAGAGTATTTTTTCTTGTCAATGTTTTCAAGAGGCTGGACTCTAGATCCAATGTGTTTCTTTTTCCAGTGAGTGGTTTCATTGGTTTTTTCCTGAAATTTCCTTTTAAGAAATGGGTCCTTCCAGATCATGGGTCCTGAATTTCAAGAACGTATTTTCTTCCTGGAATGTATGCCGACTAATCGAGAAGAAATTCACTGATTTGCGAGCGATAAAAATCAATTGCTGTTATATCGCCTACAAACTTACAGCGTCCAATCTGGAACACTCGACTCCTTTTTTGAATGGAGGAGTTTTTTTTTTTCATTTTTTGACGGAGACTATAAATTTGCTCGAACCAACCAACAGATAGGCGAATGAATTATGAGCTTTGCAAATTCTTTGTGTGCGCAATCGGAAACCTCACGCCCGTTTCGCACCAACAAATAGAGGAAGCTCCATCAAAACTCGAACTCCTTCTTCGCGCTGAACCTGGTCTGGAGTTACACATAGTCGGCGCCTTGAATCGACCCCAACGCAACCCTCACCACACAGAGACTTGTACCGGAAATCCACAGCATACGGATGTCCAGCGTTGTTCATTCGCCGATGATACACCCGAATACTGCCGTGCTAAGAAAGAACGCCGTATGAACATTCGAGAGTTGCCAAATTTCACTTGATAAAACATGTATTTTTGACAACATTCATGCATATTTTTCCTTGAAATTTTCAGGTATTTTAGATTAAATTGCGTACAAAATTGTCTGAAAATGTTAGAAATAATATTCACAATTTTCTTAGTAAGTTCGATTTTCATCGGAGGAAACTTGGCAACAACTGAAGGCTCATACGGCGTTTTTCCTTAGCACGGCAGAGTGGAGTCACTCCTTTCATCGGAAATTCGTAAAAACGGCAACGTGGCGGGGCGGCCTGTCCACGGTCGAAGAGTTGCAAGCCTGAGATCTCCGCGCATAAGTCAAACAGAGCCATAAGAGTTTCTCGAGTGTTTCGTTGCATCAATGATAAGTTCATCCACCAGCGCTGGCAATAAAATTATTTCGCGAGGGAGCAAAAATGCCCCCCACCCCTTCCCTCCGTTCCGTGCTTTGTTCGCCCAAACTTCGCCCAACTTGCGAATGTGTGCCCACACGGACCGAGAAGATCCACGTAAACCCCCTTCTCCCCCCCTCTCCCCCCGATCCCGGTCTCAGGCTGATAATTTAAACACACCCTGCGAACTTTAACGGGCGTAACAGCCAACAACCGCGATTATTAAGTTAATTTACATTAATAAACAGTTAGAATGCTAACAAATTTGAATGCGACTCTTTTAATTTATAAATATCAGCGCCGCGCCGCGGCGCTGGGCTGTTCCTCGCGCCGCGATAACGCCTTTTTCCGAATAAATATCTGCAGCCGCCCCTTTCTCGGGTTCGGAACCGCCCCCCGAAATAGTGCCAGACCTCGTCTGGCGGTTGAGTGCTCCAACGGAAGGACTTACGAGTTTCAAAGGCTTTGTATTTTGTCACCGGTTTGCGCCGAAAATGAGAATTAACATAGGCGATAATAGACTTTTCACCTGGGGGATATTGAAGGGAGGGTGTAATAAGAAGCCCTTCAGCCACCCCACCGAGAGTACGGTAGGTGGGAGTCTCTTCCGGAAAATTTTTAAAAAAGCTGCTTTCAAGGACAGTGGCGTAGCGTGCTTATATGCGTATATTGATTTATCTGTCAATTAAACCAATGGAAAAAGATCGATATATGGGGTGTTTGCGACGAACACCTAAATAATCGATTTTTTACCAAAGCTTCAAATGGGAGAAGTATCGATTAATGATCATTCACTCCTCGAGGAGCCTCACCCAGAAAATTTTCGGAAAAAGGCGCTCTCTTTCTGTTTAGCTCAGATGCGTTTTCTAACTTGAAGGCGAAAAATACACGATCTGAATGGAAGCTCGAAATGAAAAAGTTTGATGGTTTCCGACCATTGGAGGTCAAAATTTCACGAACCCTTATGTCTAATCAACGATTGCCACCTTTCGTCGCTAGTTTTGAACTCACTC